>NC_089853.1:15158258-15458258 GCF_036373705.1 Amia ocellicauda | reverse complement strand
GCACGCCTAGCTTACTCAACCTGAGTTTGTTAATCTTCTAGAGAGGTCATGGCTTAAGTCCCCAAAATGAGGATTTTCCTTCCAAGCCCCCCCCCACTCTGAATCACTGAGATTACTGAGCATCACTGAGGATGAGCCTGCTGTTCTTGTCTCCCTTTTGTCGGGAGTGAAATAGCTTCCCCCCCAAAAGAAAGAGCGGTTGGTCTTTGTAGAAAAAGGCAGGCAACAAAAGGATAATAAGGGAGACTTGTCTTGTTAACCATGCCAGTGCTGGTAATGGTGGGGGGGAGTTGTGCTCCTGGAATCCAAGCGATCCTCTGGGGCAAACCTCGGTGTATCTCCAGATGTTTTTCTGTGCCTTATTTATATGGAGATAAATTACCAGATATCCTAATGCACTGCCTATTTGGGTTGCTGTTCTTGTTTTGGGATTGGTGCAATGCATAGAGAAAGTGGACTTTTGATTGGTGCTTGAACCTTGAGATGCTTATTAGTGTGGGAGAAGAGTAAATGATGAGTCATAGTGTTTTATGCAGCCAAGGCCACGGAAACCAAACAAGCTGGGCAGTGGGGGACATAATACTATTCATCAGCAGAGGGCTCTGCCCAGGGCCATGCTACAGGTATAAGGCAGCAGAGTGTCAGCCAAGCAAAGCAGTTTCTTATGAGGAAGTGGAAGGTGTCATACAAAGGTCACTCAGCCTTTTTTTATTGCTTGATTTATTTCTGGCTCCTAATACATAGAGGCCATTGTTTTTATCAGGTTGTAGTTGGTGCTAATTGAAAACTGACATCGTCTCTCATTTCAAAGGCCTTATCTGACCCCGCCCGACGTGGCATTTCCCACTGAGAGCTGTACAGGTTCCAGGTTGTTGTTTTAATTGGTTTATGTTTTATTTGTTATAAAGCTGGCAAGGTTTGTGGTTAAGCCGTGCATATCGCCACACGCCAGGTGTATTGTTGGGCACGAGCTGAAGCCAATCCCTTTAACCACCTGAAAAGGTTACCGATATATTCCAATGCGGAACACAACCCGGAGGGCCTTGTGATTGTGAAATGGTATTTGTATTTGTTTTAAAACTACAAGAGGTCTAACAAAGATGAAAGATAAATATTTCATGTGATAATTAGGCATGGGGTCATATTAGTACCAGTCCCAACCCCCCCCCCCACAAAAAAACTGCTCTATTTTGAAAGTGTATTAAAATTGAATTTTATGTCATAAAAGTGACAGTTAATTTTGTATAATTTATAATACATTAAAACACTCCTCCCTAGCTGGTGGTCTTCCTGTGTTTTCGCTGCCTTACTTCTCCCACATGACCTCTGCCACAACGACCTATTTGTGCAAATCCCAATTAAGAACCTTGTCCTTGCCTGCTGCCAGGCCTCAGCCCCAGTCCCCTTGCTCTTCTTCTGTGCTCCTCTGCTGGCTGCTCAGCTGTACCTGCCCCTCCACATTCACAGAAGGAATCAGCTACAGAGGCACACACATCTCTTCCATTTCTAATCACTTTCTGGTGCCTTCAGATCCCCTATTCATACTGCTACTGTTCACCTTACAACTCACCACAGTACCTTATCACCTGTAAACTAGTACCAGGAGCAATGCACTGCTGTTAAATCTTGGTTTTACTACAGGTGCATTGAAGTGTATTGGTTAGTAGTCTTTGCTCTCTTAATCTCTGCTTTTCTTCCATCCCAACCCAAGAACTGGAACCCATTCACTGCCCCATTTACTGCTGTTTTATGTCACAGGCAGATGAGGCTGTTAAAGTAAGAGATACGCATCAGATTTGCAACTGAAAGAAAAGCAGCAACGAAAACAAACACGTCTACCTCTTGTTTTCTAATTGTACAAGTGGGACATAAAAGGCCAGAGAAACTGAAATTCCTAGTTTAAACTTGTTCAGCCCAGTCCTTCAGAGTCACATTCATACAATCCTAGGGTATCTCTTCCTGCTTACCTTGCTTGCCTTGATTTAGAACAGAGATAAAAATATATTCAGCCATTTTTTTTCCTGTGGAGTTGTTGACCCACATAAAAACACAACGCAGTGCTATATCAAAGTCCCTGATTCAGCATAAGAACATCATGGGATTTTGAATCAGGACCGTAATATATTTTTGTTATATATAGTATGCTTCACCCTTATACACATTCTCACATACTCAGCAAGATTTCCAAACTTGGGCCCCAAACTTTTTTATTATTTCAGTTTCTTTCATTAAAATGAGAAGTCACAAAGCTATCATATCAGTCGCATTAATGACATTTATTTTTGCAATTTCCTTTGCCAAAGGCATACCATTGATTTTCAGATAAATTACTCTTTAACTATCAAAGTTTAACAATAGCTAGGCAACCGTATTTCACTGCCAAACTCCGCACCCTCAAAGATTTGCTTGTGTTAAATAAGATCCATTTCAATGCCTGAGACAATTAATAAAAGACAAACATACATGAGAACATAATTACCATACATTATACTTTAGACCATAAATACTGGAAGTGTTCTGTTATTGTGTTATTAAAGAGTAACAGAATATTGCTTTGATATTGCAATGACTGCAGTTACTTCTAAATATTATATTTTGTACTTACTACCTCAAAGCCAAATTGGTGTATCTTTAGCAGCCAGGATAATCCTATTGTAAGCTGCTGTCATTTAAATAGGATGGAGGCTCTTGTCTGGTGTGATCGGCATCTCAGCCTTTCACTACACACGCCCCCCCTCCCCATGTGGTCAGACACTGTCAGTCTTGTTTATGTTCACTCCATAAATAAAATCTATTCTCCATCCAGTTTTGCAGTGGACACTTTATAGAAACCCACAGCATGAAGGACAACCATTGTGGAGTTGCCTAATGGCATATTACACACCCTTTAAGGGGTCTGATGGGCAATAATCCCCACCTCAGTCTCGGCAAAGTGACTTTTTTTCTCCCCTTTTTCCCTGTCTCGTTTCTGTTTTTCACTGCTCTGGAGCAGAAGTAGACTCATCTTCAACACATTGCCATATGCTCATTTTCAGTGATTGGAAAATGTGTCAGATAGGATTGACAGTGTAGAATTCCTTCAGCAAATTGCTCCCCTCCCCCCTATATTTCCTGTTCATCTGCGCTATTATTCCTCCCCTGTGCCACACATGCAGTTACCCAGAATACAGCACTGACACCCTTACAAACAAACAGTAGGTGCCATTGAGAGTGTTTACAGAGGCTGACCATGGAGGTACTAGAAACTGGGATCAATGAAAGTGATAGGGACTCCAGTGTAGCAGGTTAATCGGTCAGAATTGAGGGAGATGCTCCCAGGCCCATCAGGGTCACAGATGGCCCTGCCTTGCGTCTTACAGAGGTGGTCATTTATTATCATCAGAGGCAATGGACCTTGATCCATTGTAATGGGCTTCTCCAACTGTGCCTGTTACGGCGGTCGCGGTTTGCCTAGCAACGGGCGACCGATATGGCATTCCAGTTCAGTGAGCACCTGTACTGCCTCTGACCCTGACAAAATACATTTTCATTGATGGACTGGGCTTCTTTCTCTGTATAATACGGAGGTGTGGTCGGGGGGAGGATCATGGCGAAAAAGGGTTAACAGCATATTTTCTTTCTCTCTCTCCATTATTTTCAAGCAGTTTTTTTCTCCTATGAATCACAACACTTCATTGTGGTGGAACTGGAGCATATTGTGTGATCGATATAATCTCTCTGGCTTAATTGCTCATGAAATGCAAAGGCAGGTTCTTCTTAATATAAGTGAATTTTAATTACTGTCTTGGGTCCTCATCTGCTTATTGGTTCATGTTGTCACCAGATCATCTCTTGTCCACTTTATTGTTAATTTAAGACACAAAGGTCTCACAGATGCATCATATATGAATAACAACAAAATATCAGTTTGCTGTGTAATATCACCCCCATGTTTAAAATGTATCTTTCTAAATTTGCATTTCTTCTTCTTTCATCGCTCCAACATTGCAGTTATTTTTTTATTTGTTGCTTTTTTAATTTTCTGCCACCTCTCTTGTTTGTGGGTGTTGAATATTCTGCCTTTCTTCCAATACAAATTGCGATAACACAAGTGTTGCCATCCAGACTGCTGCTGGTAATATGTAATTGTATAAGGTGGCCACAGGGGGGCGCCAGTTATACTGCACCTCTTAACTCTCGATTGTGTTTTAAACCCATAATCTTTGCCTGTAGGTTCTGTTGCACACTCTGCCTCTCATTTTATTGCTTACTTTTATTCAATAATAGACAGGACCCTTTGTCCATCTGAGTGCAGGCCTCTGGTATAATAGACTGTAGTGTTTTATAAACAGTGTTTTATCCAGTTTGTTTGTTTGTTCATTTGTGTACAATTTATAAAAGACTCTCATGTGTTATAAGACCAGGTTCCTGTGTCTGTTTACATTATGAAAATCAATACACTGTGTCTACCTACATGCAGGGCTAAGGTATTTAAGTGTTTTATCAAACCCACTTTATTTGTTTGCATATTCATGAATTTATTTATTTGTTGGTCTCCTCCTTAATTTATTTAATTTGCAAATAAAAATCAACAATACTTTGCTTGTTGATGTGTAATGCTGAGGTTTAACAGACAACAGTCTTTTGTACAATTTGATTTAGTTATGTATTATTTTTGTCATGTTTGCATGTAATAATTCATTTATAGCTTCTGAAATAATATATCATGTTCTATAATCCGGGCTTGCACCGCTCAATTTATTGAATATGCATCTCATAAAAATCTGCCTTCATCTGGGTGCAGGACTCCAGTATACGAGACTATACCATTTAATAAAATCTTGTTCATTAATTCGTGCATTCACTCAATTATTGATTTACAGTTCATAGTAGCCTATAGTGTGTAATATTATAAGGTTCTTGGGCCTCCCAGTTAATTTAATATGTTTAGTTTATACAACATACATACTTTTATACACTGCATCCATCTGGATAGAGCATTCAGCTATAACAGTCTATAAAACACTGTAATGAGTGAATTAATGATAGAATAAATGTAGGACTGTATGTATGTATGTGTATTTGTTTGTTTATTTGTTTGTTGTTGCAGTAAATATTGTATAAAACAGTACAGAGTCTATCTAGGTGCAGTGACTGAGCACAACTTCATAGTATTTTATAAAATTATTAAATCAAGCAATCAATCAGTCTTTAACTGATATAGCAGCCTTCACAAAGGAATTGCACTTTACAAGATCAGTGCAATACATGTAGTACAGCAGACTAACCATTAGGCATGGAGGAGAGAAAATCAAGACTGTTTTTGTTTGTTTTGCCATTCATAAAAATCAGGACACCATTTATGTGTATTGATCCATTCAAACATTCACGGTTTATGGAAGTGTTTAATATCATATTTAATATTACATAATTTAATACAAATCAGGATAGTTTGCAGAGTGGGGTACAGGTCTTTCATAAAATGTATCTATAAAATACATTCTTTATTTAAAAAAAGGCAGGATGTTGTGTGAATATCTGCATGTAGGGCTTGTGTGTGACAGATGAAAGTCTTTAATACAATCAGGTTGATTCATTCATGCACTCATCTGTGAATGTGCCACGCACTTTATTGTATATGCTTACTTCATAATAGGTCAGGCAGAGCGTGTAATATGGGTGTTGGTCTCCGGTATAGCAGACATTTGACTTCTACGGGAGGGGGGGTGGAAATAGGGGGGTGTTTTTAATATGTTGCTTTTGTCAGGTTACTTGCGTGTGTTGTGCTTTCCTCCCTTCAAATGCATAATCACAATTCTCAAATTCTCAAAAAGATCTCAAATGTTTATTTGCAGACTATATCTTGTTTAATTATTATTATTTAATGAAGCCAGTTATAAAATCACTACAAAACATTATTTTCACACTTGTTTTCTGTCATGTTTACTTAAGATTCGATCACTGAATCTATCTGGGGGTCAAATATAACACAAAAATGCACTGAATTCCTTAATAGTATTTGAGACCACACTATTTTAAGTATTATCCTCCCTGATTGCAGTATAATAATAACAGTTCACTGGGTTACTTTAAATGGTTTAATCCAGTGAAATCACACTGGGGAAAACCCTCCTTGGGTGTTTTGTAATGTTGTTTTTGGAGGCTCCTAGTGTTTGTATTGAGAGCTTTGCATAATCGTAATAAGCAGAGGAGTCAGAGCAATAATGATAATACCTCTGGCAGGAGATCGTGCTCCATTCTCTGACCTTTCACACTTGAAGTCCTGCTTTTGATTTGGGCCCGGGCCACAGGACTCACATCGAGGGGGAAAACAGCGGAGCTAAAACAAAACAACAACAAAGGGACAGATCGACATGAAAGAAAGATAAATAATAATAAGAAAAAACACATTGGATAACCATCGCTGTCCTCCCTCTCATAATGTTAGTCAATCAGTGGCTTCATACTCACAACTGATGAATAATGTAGGCCTCCCATTATCACATGCCTGCCCTCCTCCACCCAGTATCTGCTTTTTTTCGTCTTCTTCTTTTTCTTGAATGTGGAAGGGGCTGTATCATTTACCCAGAGTACAGCTGCAGCTGGAAAAGACAACCATGAAAATCCTGAAGAAAGCTTAATCATCAATACCAGAGAGCCCACTAAGGCAGTCTGTGAAAAAGGCCAAATGGGATTTCGCCAGCAGCCAATCAGAGCAGTGCAAAAAAATGTGACCATTGTTATGTGTAATGTGTAAGGGTACTTTATTTCTTTTCATCCCCATTGATGCTGGTTTATTTGGGCAGCAAGGGCTACCCTCAGGGTTTTCAAGATAAGAATGTAAAAAAAACTACAAAAAAACATAATTTGAGGTCAGATTCTTTTCAATTTAGTCAGATTAGTCCTGGAGTGTAGCCAGGCGCTGTTTTCAAGGTGGCCATTCCCAATTTAATTGCGCAGATTTCTGTTTGTTTATTTGGGGTGGGTGGAGGTGTCACAAATTAAGACAGTGGAGAAGCAAAGGCTGTATTTACTGGGAGGAAAAAAGGCATGCAAAGACCCCTACACATATAAGCTTCATTTGCGAGAAGAAAAGCCTGCTTTATACTGGGCTGATACCGAGCATGTTCATATTCCTGTTGACATGCAGTGTTTTCTATGAAACGTAACTGTGTACGTATGTTTACATATGCATTACAGAGCATCAAATACATGTTTTTAATAAATATACAAGAGAGACATATCCAATACATATCCGGTAATTTTCTCATAAGGAAAATAACTATTTATGTTTTGTTGAGTTTAGTCACCATAACCCCCCCATCGGTTATATAAAGCAGCTCACTAAAAGCACCAGAAATGGACGCCCCTAGTGTGCATTGCTGTGCAGCCCCCTTGGCAGATGAACACAGAGGGGCCTGCTAGTGCTGAAGACACAGGGGGCGGGGCACACATACTGCAACATGAATAAGGCCACGCCTCCCCATGAATGGGACCAAAAGAAAAGACCAGTCCTGTTTCTTCGTTTCTATTTTTTTTTGTATGTGAGGGAGGGTAGGTTGTAGAGTAGAGTGGAGGGGGAAGACATTATAAAGAAAGAAAAGTAGGAAAAAGGAGGACAAAAGTATCCTGCCTGGACGCTTGTTGCCAGGGCTGAGATTTTTTTTTTTTGTGCTATGGGGTGTCAGAATGACAAATGGCCGCCACGGCAATTATGGCAGCTGCACGTTTCCTCAACGACGGGGCTCCCTCTCTCTCTCGCTCATTCTCTCCCGCTGAGGGGCAGTAAGGGGGGGACATGGCCCTCTCGGGGAACCTCCAGCCAGGCAAGGGAGAGAGAGTGGAGCAGGGGGCTCCGAACAGGGCCTCCCCACGATACAATAGGCCTGACCTCTCCTGGCCTGAGCCCAGCTAGGGCCTAAGCTTGCGAGGCTGTTAAACAAATACTCCAGCATCTGCCAGGAGCTGACCCCATACACCCCCACCCCCTGCCCCCCTCTGCCTCCCCTGCGCCTCTCTTCCCCTCCCAGCTAACTCGATTTGTCCCAGCAATTAGCGGCCGCCGACAGAAGAAACAGGAGTGAGAGCGAGCGCAGGAGAGATGGAGAGAGAGCGAAAAAGATGGTCTTCAGCTTTAAGGGCCTCAAACACCACAAGCATCCAAACTCTTGCATTGGCCACAAAACAAAACAAAACAAAAAGGAGAAAGAAAAGGAAAAGCAAAGACTTATTACCCCACCCACCCCCCAGACCTTTATTTACTTATTTATTCAACATTTGCTCACCCCTTTATCCCCTAATTAGACTCAGCATCCAATGTGCAAATGTTTCACTTGAGCAAACATAGTAGCCATGTTCCACACACCATATGAACCAAAAACCCATACGCCACTAAGCTGCATACATACATAATGACATGAAACAAACCAAGGTGGATAGGAATATCTCTGTGGCAGTTCATTTCACATGTATGATACGATTACTGATGTTTTTCTTTGTTTTGTTTTTTTATCTATTTCTATATAGATTATTAATGCAAAACATTTAGTAAAATCGGTAATCGTCAATTGCAGAAACTATCCTTTGAACGTCCAAGCTGCATGGCCAGAGCTATAGCCACCCTTTTCCTAGTGTGTTCATGGGTTTCCTCTGATACTTAGGTACATAAATATATTACAAATATAAAATTAAATTACATTTACTGGTGTGAAAGTCATCCTCTCCCCCAAATTGGCTCAACTAATTACTTGATTTAAACACCCAACTGAAATCAAATCTTACTCTATTATGTACCATGGGAGGCAGATAGAATAGAAAAGTCAAATCATGGCATTTTCTTACCAGAACAACCACCACCTCCTGCCATCTCAGCACCCCCCCCCCCCCTTCACACATATATCTGTACTTTTGTGTCCCAGAATTAATAGATAACATCCTGTTGTGAAGTGTACCAGCCAGCACAGGGCGATCCCACAGGGTTTGCGATTGTGCTGACTGGGCCCTAGTTTTTTGTGATGAATTGGGACTCATTTCCGAGTGGGGAAGGGGATTTTAGTAATGGGCACTCGGGTCTCCAGCTCTAATCACAGGACCTTCTCAGTACAGAGAGCACCTGAGGCAGCAGACACTACTGGGAGATAGTGTGAGCAATGGGCTGACACAGTTCCTCCCTCGGACAAAAGGACGGAGGGAAGTGACAAACACAGGCAGAGAGGGGGCCACTGAAGGCCAAGCAAACACCAGTGACTTATTTTACGTTTACAGTCCAAAAGGAATAATCGTTACATATGAAAAGTATTTTTTCAAAGACAGCTTAGTGCAAATATGATATCTTCTAGAGAGGTTTAAGGACAAAAATAAGAAAATAAATAAAAAACAATTAATCATAAAGTGAAGCAAAATCCAGTACAGTGTATTCCAGCTAACAAGGTGAAGGATTGTGACAATGCACTTGAATAGCATGGCTTTAGTGACCTGAATCAAAAGGTGCTGGTGCTTTATTATTATATACTTCTTCTGTTTGGGTTGCGGTCAACATCCTCTCTGTCCCTCCATCTTTCTCTCTCATCAAAGAGTTACACACTTATCTGTGGTTCCCATTTTCAGATGCCTCTCAGAAGTCTATGAACTGTTGTGTACAATTCTTAATCAGACAAAGCCCTGCCAGAGGAAATGAATTTCCTAAGTGAAGAAAAAACAACAACAACCAATTATTTCCATGGGTGTGTCTAAGTATAAATAATCCCCCCCCCCCCTCCCATATTATACCCATACTCTCCAAGAGTGACTGTGTTGGCATTCCTCCACTACTGTACACAGCCAGGCCGGCTCTGATGGGACATTTCCCTAATAAAGGCAGGGATCCTTTCATTCCTCGCCGCTCCAGCTGAGGGTATGCAGACACTCTGCACTCATGGGTAGCTGCAGGGGATTCAGTGACATGGCTGTAAACAGTGCCTCCCCTCCCATTGTCCTGCCTGTGTTTACCCAGTGAGGACACCATCTGCTGAGTGTCGGGCCGACAGCCTGACGAGCGGCACTGGGCCGTTGGTGGCCGGGCTCCTCCAGGGGCCGCGCTCCTCCACTGGGGCTGCCGCTGTGAGCCCGAGAGCCTCCGACAGCCCACTGCTGAGGAATGGCGGGGCACCTGTCAGGGTGCTGCCTTCAGCTGAGAGCCCAAGGAATGTACATCTCTCTCTCTCTCTCTGTGGGTCTCAGTGTGTCTCAGTCCCAGGGGAGGGGGCTGCAGTGTACAGCAGAGCCAGGCAAAGGCCCCACACCTCCAGCTTGCACTGAGGAATGCTCTGGCCCGGCTCAACACACTTCCCTCCCCAGGTGTCCCTGCCTTCAGAATGCCTGTTTCTCCCTTCTTTTTGTTGTACTGAAAGCTCCTAAACTAATTGACAAAAAATCACTGATTATGATAAAGAGCATGTGTCAATCTTCTTAGTCTCATGGCGTCTACCAAGGCTATATGGGCCTTTGTTGTCTGAGACACCCTAGTGGGTGACAGCTACTGTGCGCCACACTTCAGGGTAAGAAGAGAAAGAAGTAGACTTAAGGATTTTGGGGGGGACAGGAACATGTCAAGGGAAATCAAAGGGAGAGGTGGATATTTTAGAAAATAAGCTATAATCCGGTGGTTAAAGAAGAGAGGACATTAAATTAATGCAAGAGATGATTTTCATGATATTTTGCTTTTAAAACATTATATTATTGTTAAGAATGCTATTGTATTTTCAGTTTCACAAGAAACTAAACTAAACTTATATATATATATAATTTTAAGGTTATTCTTTAGAAGTAGAATAGAATATGTTAATTCCACATAAACAGAGCCTAAAACATCATATACCACTAAAAATGAAAAATATATTTTGATACCTAGAAAGCTTGCAAAAGAGAACTAAATGATATTGTAATATATAAAATGATTCCGGTTTCAGCAGGCTGCAAAAAGTACTAGAGTATCCCACTCTATTCTGTGCACACGCATGTGCATGTTCACTCATATTTCACATAACCTGAAACAATCAATCAGTCTTCAGTTGCTCTTGATGTCTTCCTGTTCAACACACTCCTATAACACTGATGTTTCCTGACAGTGATATCCAGCATGAGAAACAGTCTCATTGCTATCACCTGTTTTGAGTTAGCCAACTTTTAGGTTCACCATGTTATTGTGAAACAGTACCATACAATGGCACATTCGAACACAGCACTGTAGTGCAATTCATGGCACTGATTGAAACACAAATCTGCCACCGTCAAAGCCAGCTGAGACCAAAAAGAGAGGAATAAAAGGGCCATTAACATTCCTTTGTCCTGAAGGAGGAAGGGCAGATTACCTTCTGGAAAACTGAATAGGAACTGTCAGAAATAGGTCCAAGCTGTGGCACTTTTCCAAAAGTAATCCTACACTCTTTACATTTGCAGCCGGTCTCCCTGCACTTGTGTAAGTATAGCACTGAGCAGTGTGCTGATGACAATGGCCAACTGAATGAAAACTTTGGAGATAGTAAGATTATATATATTTATTATTATTATTATTATTATTATTATTATTATTATTATTATTATTATTATTATTATTATTATTATGTTCTATATATACATATATCACCATCACCATCAGCCTATATCAATTCACTGCTGGGTGAAGGCCTCCCCAAAGTATTTCCACTTGCTTTGATCTACAGCTTCACATTTCAATGTCACACCCGCAAAGGTTATTATTTAATCTTACCATCTTTTATATGGTCGCCTTCTAAAGGATTGGATAGCTTGCATCTATTCTTCTTGCAATGCCATTGACATTTTAACATTTTCAATCTTTCAATTGTCACATATTTTTGTATGTTCTCAGATCCAGCCATTTATTTTTCTATCTCTGCTTGTTATTGCAATATACATCTTTCCATGCTTCTTTGTGTCATCCACAGTTTCTGTAACATTTTTGAGTTTATATATTTGAAGGTATGAAAATATTTAACAAACAGAACAAATCTTTGATCACACTTTATAATAACAGGCACCAATTCTTAATAAAATAATGTACCACAGGAATAACACATGAATACCTTATGCACTTCATCTGAGTTCTGCTGTTGATCACATGTATAACAAGGTCAGGGTTAGGGAGAGGGTTACAGACTAGGTTTGGGGATCATATGTGATCAACATAAGTGCAGGAGGTATTCGTATATTATTATAAATTATAGTAAAGTGTGTTTATGTACCAGATAACTTCAATTCCATTGTGAAACTTTCGGAATCTGTCATATGCATCTAAAACAAGTAATTAAAAAGGAAAGACTCCAATGTAGAAGAAGAAATAGACATATCAAATCAAATGTGTCAATTTTCCCCCAAAGTCTGGGTTTAAGGAAAAATAACTTGATTCAAAACATTTCTGCAAAAAAAAAAAAATCTTCCCGTTTCTGTGCTAGCCTACTTTTTCCTCAGTGTTTATTTTTTAATGTGTTGGGCTGAAAATGTTGAAGGAAACAAAAAAAACATATTTAAAAGAGAACTGAAGTACGTAACAATCCCAGAGTTGTCAAAAGACATCAGGCCCCAAACTGAAAGTCAAGAATGCCCTTCTCTTTCGATCACAGTGTATAAATGACTCTGTCTCGTTTAATTCTTTTGCATCTCTTAAGAACGTGCTCCCTCTCTGTGTTTCTACTGAAGACGGACATGATGTAGAGCAGCTGTCACACACCAGGGTCCCTTGGACAGCAATGACATTGGCACCCTTGATAGACTTTTGATAGAAAGAAGATTGGCACTTGGCTCTTTCAAATAAGAATAGGTAACTGGCGTCAATTGGTTTAAGAGCAGGAGAAGGAAGATACGGGCATTCTGAAGGCAGGGACACCTGGGGAGGGAAGTGTGTTGAGAGAGAGAGATGTACATTCCTTGGGCTCTCAGCTGAAGGCAGCACCCTGACAGGTGCCCCGCCATTCCTCAGCAGTGGGCTGTCGGAGGCTCTCGGGCTCACAGCGGCAGCCCCAGTGGAGGAGCGCGGCCCCTGGAGGAGCGCGGCCACCAGCGGCCCAGTGCCGCTTGTCAGGCTGACGGCCCAACACACAGCAGATGGTGTCCTCACTGGGTAAACACAGGCAGGACAATGGGAGGGGAGGCATAGACACTGGTAGAGACAGATAGAGTGACATCTATATCAGACTGAATCTGGGAGCGTCCACACTCATTGAGGGGAGTGGGCCTTGTGCACATGAGAAAAGGAAGCTCAATCTATTTTAACTGACAAAAATTGAATTAGAAATTACCAAACCAAACAAAATATTCTGTGGCTGATAGTACATACAGTGCATTTTCATTTCCTCAGATTAGATCCTGCATAGATCCTGTGTGTCTGAGCTGGGCTCTCAGTCAGGGCCTCTCTGGAGTGTGTGAGCCTGCCGGGCCGCCCGCCTGTTGAACAGGACTGTGCTCCCTGTTTGGCGGCGTAGTGTGTGCAGGGCAGGGCAGGGCGGTGCATCTGGGCCCTCTGCAGTGTGCTGACAATACAGCCTCCACGTGTGATGCTGGCAGCTGCTCCCGTGTTCATGCGCCCCCCCCCCCTCCTGAAAGGCAGGCTCTTGTTCACAGCCCTGCACATTATCTGATAAGACTCTACAGTGCAAACCTTTTTTTTTTTTTTTGCAAAGTTCGCTGAGCACCTCACAATGGCGCTCCCTTCCACGGCTTCAATTTACATGTGAAATGGCAGTTTTATCTCTGGCTCACGGGGGAGTGAAGCAAATGCGTCAAAATCCCTATACCGTCTGTATATGTGTGTGTGTGTGTGTGTGTGTGTGTGTGAGGGTTCAACTGCTTCTGGACTTTGTTTTATTCTGGACAAACTTCTCAGCAAGGGAAGATTGGTGGAATTAATAGGTCTCTTGTTTTGTTTAGTTTTCTCATGAACAATTTTTAACATTTCTTAAAATTCCTCAAACAAACCAGCACAACTTTGCTGCAGGTTCTGAGCATCCCTGCATTGAACATTTTCAAAAAGGGAAGGTTTGTGTCATATAATGTAACCATAACACACTGCTCATATCCTGCCTTTCTCATATCCTGTCTGTCACGCAAAGAATCACTTCCCTAGAGCCCACGATACGAACTGAGCATTATCTGAACAATCGCAGCTTCGTTCACTTTCACAGAGATTAGGCCCTTTCTCTTTCTCTCTCTCTCTGCCAGATGTCAGGTCCTTAGGTCGTCTTGATAAAGGATTATAAATTACAAACAGTGAGGAAGCACATTCAGTTTTAATGAATATTTTGCGGTGTAATAATAGTCTTCCACGTCTATGTTACACCATTCCCATTTGAGGGCAGAAGCTGACAAGGCTTGAGTAAGCCTCTTGTGAAGATGTTATCAGTGACATAATATCAGCAGCTTGTGGCTAATGAAATCTAGGGTAGCCAGGCTAGGGAATGGAGGTGTTGGAGTAATGACTGCTCTGGTGAGGCTGAAGGGAGACTTAATCAGGCTTAATCAGCTACGACACTAGCGTGGGGAGCCAAATAACAAATGTCCCTCTTGAGGTTAACAGTTCAGCTTGGCATTAATTGCTCCCACATTATAGTGCGTTTCTTCCTTAATTAATTGTATGATTGTTAATAATTAAAACCAGGGATCAGAGTAATGTAATCAGATTGTGGCGGGCAACTTTATTCGATTTAAAATAAACACGAGCCAGCTTTATCGAGGGTGTTTTCCATTTCCATCCCACATTGTGAACCAAGTATTGTGGCTTGGTTCACAACTGATCTGTCTGATCATCTCTGAAAGCACCATAAATAACACTGGAAAGTTATGCTTCTAATCCGGTTGTGTTTTATCCGTTTGCAAGATGTTCTGAAGTCCCAACCTACATCTGATTCAGCTGTAAGAGTTTAACAAACAAAAACCACAAAAACCACAATGTTTTAGGTGGAATTAAAAAAAAGTTAAAGCTATATATACACATGAACAATCTGACTCCAACATACTGATCAACATAACATAAAATAAGATCAAGATCTGCAAAGGAGTCCATGAAGGACAGACAATCTCTCCAAAACTCCTCACAGCAACTCTAGCAGTGTTCAAGACTTTGGACTAGGAAATAAGAAGAATCAAGATAAACGGAGGTTATTTGAACAACTTAAATATGGTGAAGGCATCGTCATTGTTGCAAAACAGCCAAAGACCTGCAGCTTCAAATTCAAAAACTATCAGATGCAAGAAAACTGGACTTGAGTAAAACCAAAGTCATGTTCAAAACACTCCCAAGAAATGAAAAGAAGACCACATAAAGGGAAGAAGAAATAATAAACTTTGCAGGTGTGATATGGAAAAGAGAAGTTACAGATGGACACATCTTGGGGAAGCCTTTGCGTACATTACACCTGTAAGGTGTTTTAATCTCCTATACTTTTAGGTTATTCATGGTAATGGTTTTATCACTGTGATGATGTGTGTGTTAGTCATTCTGGTGTTTGCTACATTACTAATTATTGTTATCTTAATTAGGGGAATGAAGAAAGCAGGCAGTAAGAATGAATAATAAATAGGTCAATTATTGTTGCTAATCATCAAAATTAATTAACGTCACAAACGTTTGTATAATAAGTCTCAATCTCTTTGGAGAGCTCATGGTGGCAGGATTAATAGGGAGAGGTCCTCAGGGTTCTCGAGAGGTCTTGTTCATTTGTTTTAGATGTTACACAGTGCTCAGCTTTATCCGTGTAGTTGTGCAACCTGTGCTACACAAACTCAATAATCCCACACTCTCTGTGCAGCGGAGAACAGGACTGCACAGACCAAATGGATTCTTTATGGTTTTGAAAAGGCTAATACTGATTATAATAATAGCATGCCCTCCAAACACGTTGGACCAAAAATAGATATGCTTGGTGAGGTGAGATAAGCATGTGAGCAAAGGTAAGGATCGCCATCTAGTGTCCTAAACCCTCACTGTTGTGGCCCACTGTGAAATTAAGTGCAGGAGTTTCTAAATTGTACACTTTGTTTCCTAATCCAAACTGTTTTGGTTGTAAAGTTGTATTTTTTTGTTTTGCATTAACCCACCTTTGAAATATTTCTTACTAATGCAATACCACATCAATTTGAACTTGGGCAGAAAAAATCATAAAAACCTATATATTTTAAATATTTATTGAATCTAAGTATGCTTTTAATTTCCGAGCTTGTATTCCTAATGTAAACTTAGCGCCCTGTCATACTGTTCATAAACAATAAAATACACGTTACAAACATACTGTGCTCCACCTGGCCAATAGTAATTCTATATCTGAAACTGCAAAGGGACTTTATTTTGTACTTCCCTCCTTCCTTCCTTTCGCAGTGTCCCTTTAGCCTGTGATTAGTACAGGAACCCTGACTCATAGAAGATGAAAATCATAAATGAATGAGTTGTATTTTGGTCCCTTGTTGAATGCTCCTGATTCTATCATGTGGAAAGATCACCACCTAGTGGTAAGAAAGGTGAATAATCATTACACAGTTATAGGGCTCGTATGAATGTCTGACTACAGTATTGTTCTAAATCATGTTATGTACTTTAATATGACTGTAAATAGTAATCTCAGAAACTGCTGCATGTTTCCTCAAGGTGAAGTTAATTTTAAATTAAAACAAATTACATTAAGCATGTTAAATGTTGTGAAAGTGTACTACTTTCTTTTTACCTTTATAAAGCCAGAGCAGGACAAATAAAATAGTTACAGTGATGTGCAGTAAAGCAGGGGTGGGGAACGGCCGTAGAGTGCATTTGAAAAAAAAGACTTTCTGTGACATACACTTAGAAGCGCCGAGCTTCTGTAATAAACATCTCTACTGCGTTTTAACTGCATTAACACGAAAAAAAGTTATAAACACATTTACCTAGAATAGCCAAAATCGGGTTATTTTGACCGGTCATTTAAATACATAATAAATCAAATATAACGCATAATCCTGCCTGCCCTTTACAATACAGTCAGTCTGGCGCTCCAGTGGTGATCTCTACCCGTCTACAGTCTTTCATGCGCTTGAAAAACACACGCATTGTACAGCATTGCAGGTGTTTTCTTACAGCTGTATTCAGATTGAGTGGATACAGTGATGACCCGCAAATAAACATGGATTGAAACAGAGACTGAAGAGAGCTCGTTTTGGACATGCCGTGTATGTGAACATGACTGATTCAGGGCATCAGTGACACTGGCAATGACAGATCAGTCGTGGGTTTGTGCCAGTGCTGTGAAAACACTGCTTTTACTTCACTGATCAATACACGATTGCTACTACAGTACAGAGAGCAATAGCGCAGCACATCCACCAAAATGATGATTCAGGACATTATCCGCAGCAGCATTTATTGCGATGCTATATATTCGTGGAGTAAAAGTGTCACCTGCAGAGGGCTGTCACAATGCAGTGTGAGGGACGAGCTCATGCAGGGAAAGTGCAGAAACATGTCCTGTGTGACTGTACGAGCTGTCAGGTATGCAGGCTACATATATAGTAAATTGCTTCTTGAAATACACTGATTTTTGAAAACAAAGTTTACAGTGTTGAAAATGTTTTAGGGTGCAATTATGTTTTGATAAATGCAATATAAATGCAGTTATTTTTGAACTATAAAATATTGCTTTTGAGCATTATTCCAATATTTACGTTTACACTTGTTTCATTATCTTATTGTATGCCGTTTTTGAGCTTTCTGCTTATTGTAGGTTATATAGTTATTTATGTTTTGACTGCAGTGTGTGCCTTTAATAAAAAGTGTTTTGCTCTGCATTAGAATGTAAGTTTCATCTGTATTCATGTTTTGATGTAGGTGTATTAATTAAGGTTGTTCACATTTGTGAACACTCAAATGGCCCTTGATAGGAAATACAGTGCATCCGGAAAGTATTCACAGCACTTCACTTTTTCCACATTTTGTTATGTTACAGCCTTATTCCAAAATGGATTCAATTCATTATTTTCCTCAAAATGCTACAAACAATACCCCATAATGACAACGTGAAAGAAGTTTGTTTGAAATCTTTGCAAATTTATTAAAAATAAAAAACAAAAAATGCACATAAGTATTCACAGCCTTTGCTCAATACTTTGTTGAAGCAACTTTGGCCCTAATTACAGATTCAAGTGTTTTTGAGTATGATGCTACAAGCTTGGCACACCTATTTTTTGGCAGTTTCTCCCATTCTTCTTTGCAGGACCTCTCAAGCTCCATCAGGTTGGATGGGGAGCGTTGGTGCACAGACATTTTCAGATCTCTCCAGAGATGATCAATCAGGTTCAAGTCTGGGCTCTGGCTGGGCCACTCAAGGACATTCACAGAGTTGTCCTGTAGCCACTCCTTTGTTATCTTGGCTGTGTGCTTAGGGTCGTTGTCCTGTTGGAAGATGAACCTTCGCCCCAGTCTGAGGTCCAGAGCGCTCTGGAGCAGGTTTTCATCAAGGATGGCTCTGTACATTGCTGCATTCATCTTTCCCTCGATCCTGACTAGTCTCCCAGTTCCTGCCGCTGAAAAACATCCCCACAGCATGATGCTGCCACCACGCTTCACTGTATGGATGGTATTGGCCAGGTGATGAGTGGTGCCTGGTTTCCTCCAGACATGACACTTGCCATTCAGGCCAAAGTGTTCAATCTTTGTTTCATCAGACCATAGAATTTTGTTTCTCATGGTCTGAGAGTCTTTCAGGTGCCTTTTGGCAAACTCCAGACGGACTGTCATGTGCCTTTTACTGAGGAGTGGCTTCGGTCTGGCCACTCTACCATACAGGCCTGATTCGTGGAGTGCTGCAGAGATGGTTGTTCTTCTGGAAGGTTCTCCTCTCTCCACAGAGACACGCTGGATCTCTGTCAAGTTGACCATCGGGTTCGTGGTCACCTCCCTGACTAAGGCCCTTCTCCCCCGATCGCTCAGTTTGGCCGGGTGGCCAGCTCTAGGAAGAGTCCTGGTGGTTCCAAACTTCTTCCATTTATGGATGATGGAGGCCACTGTGCTCATTGGGACCTCCAATGCTGCAGAAATGTTTCTGTACCCTTCCCCAGATCTGTGCCTCGATACAATCCTGTCTCAAAGGTCTACAGACAATTCCTTGGATTTCATGGCTTGGTTTGTGCTCTAACATGCACTGTTAACTGTGGGACCTTATATAGACAGGTGTGTGCCTTTCCAAATCATGTCCAATCAACTGAATTTACCACAGGTGGACTCCAATTGTAGAAGTTGTAGAAACATCTCAAGGATGATCAGTGGAAACAGGATGCACCTGAGCTCAATTTTGAGTGTCATGGCAAAGGCTGTGAATACTTATGTACATGTGCTTTTTTTGTTTTTTATTTTTAATAAATGTGCAAAGATTTCAAACAAACTTCTTTCAAGTTGTCATTATGGGATATTGTTTGTAGAATTTTGAGGAAAATAATGAATTTAATCAATTTTGGAATAAGGCTGTAACATAACAAAATGTGGAAAAAGTGAAGCGTTGTGAATACTTTCCGGATGCACTGTAGGTTTCCCACCCCTGCTTTAAAGAATACCTAGCAAAAAAAGGATCCCAGAGATGTTCCACACCTCCACAACTCCTTGTGTAAAGAAGTGTCAGTTGTTTTCAGTTCAAAACACAAATGATTGATTTCCACTTCTCTGACAATTGGTGCTGGAATTATTGAGCTTGGATTGACTTGCAATATCTAAAATCAAGTTTGCTTGTAACTTCCTGCGTTTAAGACTGAAGACAGTTCAGTTCCTTCAATCTGTGTATAATAATCCTTGAGACTGGGCATCACTGCAGTCAATCTTCTTTAACCTCTCCCAAGGGTAGCAGAGTCCTTTATATAATGGGGTGACCACAATATGACACTATTGTCTCCTTTTGAGATCTTACTGCTGGATGGTGTAATTCTCACCTATCTTCTCACACAATTTTTGTTTTTAGCTTTCCCATGTTGTTCAGATGACAAATCAACTAAACTCATAAATCCTTTTACAGGTTTCTTCAAGTTCACGGTCAGCCATTGGATTGATTTGCAGGATAGTCTTGCTTGAGTTATGTAGTTTCTCTCATCAATATTAAAATGCTTTTGTCATGTCTGCAGCATCCAGAATAATATATTATTGCATTTCTTTAGCTGCTGCTAAATTGGGAGCTACCAGATTTTTTTTTTTTCTTTTGTGCACACTGCAAAATGTTACCAGCGATAATATATACACTTCACTGCGCATGAAGAGTAAAGAGTGGTAAATATGACAAATTAAAGGAATTAGTATTAACATAAAGTGTCTCGGTAAGGTGTTGGGCACCACGAGCGCCAGATCAGCTTCAATGTGCCTTGGCACAGATTGTACAAGTCTCTGGAATGCTACTGGATGGATGAACACCATTCTTCCAAAAGATATTCCCTCATTTGGTGTTTTGATGATGGTGGTGGAGAGCGCTGTCTAACACATCGGTCCAAAACCTCCCATAGGTGTTCAAATGGGCTAAGATCTGGTGACTGTGAAGGCCATAGCATATGATTCACATCATTTTCATATCCATCAAACCATTCAGTGAGCCTTCATGCCCTGTGGATGGGGGCATTGTCATCCTGGAAGAGACCACTCCCATTAGGATAGAAATGGATAAAGGTGATCACTCAGAATAACTTTGTAATGATTTGCAATGCCCCCCACAGCATAACAGAGCCTCCGGACCCCCACACTGTAGGGGTCAAGCAGTCAGGCCTGTACCGTTCTCTTGGTGTCGCCAACACATGCTCTCGCCCACATGTCAAGAACACTAGCCAGTTGAGCAGTCTTTGTGACTGAAGCTCCTGCCATTCATTCCCCAACAATGACCCCTCTTTCAAAGTCACTTAGATCGCCATCTTGATCCAAAATTGAGGTCAACTGGGCCTGCTCAGCATTTTTATACATACCACAGAGCATGATAGGATGTTAATTGCTTAATTGTATCATGTAGTACACCTGTTGGAGGCATCAGCATTCATTACATTCCTCCACTCATTTATTCAGGTTTTTCCTTTAATTTGTCACTCGTCTGTATCTTCATGCATTTGCTAACCAGGGACAAGGAAGTGTCTTTGATACGTTGTGTCATCGTCCACAGCCTCTGACATCTGTTCATAATTATTTCTAATTTGTACTTTTATTTGAGACATGATTACTATTCACACATGCTACATTAAACGGGTCATGAGTAATTATTGCTTATTGCACTTCTACAAATAGCTCTTCCGCTTGTCAGTAGTGGATAATAAGGCAGAATTGACAACAGACTTGACCATGTATTTGTGGCCTTTGAGGACTGGGCATCCTTGTTACATTGATCACAGTAGGGCGTAAGCATTCGGCCTCTGTCCACTCTCACCCACTCCTGAACGCACCTCCATCCAACAGGGAGCAGGTCTAAATGTCCCAATCACAGTTCCTCTCTGGGCTATTGAACTGGGGAGCAACAGCACTGGAAATAACATGAAACACAGAAAGCAGGATCTTGAGCAAATGGGATGGGAAATCACACAAAGAGATTGGCATGTTATATTGCCCTGAAATGCAAAAGCTAACAGTGCGATTATCTGCGATTCCCTCTGGACTGCAATCTCGGTGATCCATGAGGAGGTCCTGCTGGATGCTCCAGTGTTGGCGAGGGGCTCTGTGCTCTACCTGCAGTGGTGCTTCACACATCCATGTTTCTACAAGTGTTACTCTGCAGTCAGTTATACTGATCAGTGTGTTCATATGGGGAGGGGGGTTTGGAAGTGAGTTAAGAAAAACAAACAGGCTTTTGTTTTTCACCAATTTAAGCAATTTTGTTTTATTGAAAACATTATAAAATAGTATGTTTACGTTGTTTGTACATGTTTGTTTATCTAACAAGGTAGAAAATGGAATACGAACTTTGTATTCTGAGCCCTGTTACACTTCACGGATTTGATGGTACAGGAAAAAAAGATGTCAACAGGATGTTTTCAGGGCTGGGTAGGATAATACCAGGGTAGGAGACCATTACATTGTACGATCAAAGGACTCAATTGATACCCTTTGCATGCAATGGGAGAAACGGCTGCAACAGGTTTGGGAATATCTTGGCCCACAGTTACAAGCATCGTTTTCAATGAGACTTCAATACACAATACAGATAGTAAAAGATGGCATGGTTCTTTTATTGAAGAACACCAGCTAAAGAGAATTAGTGTTTTATTATCGGACAGAGGCGATCTAAACATCTCAAGAAGAGGGCATAACATGAAACTGACAATTCACCTTTTAAGGTTAGAATCTAAACTTCAATGGTGCGTTTGAAACGTCACCAAATGCAGTCAGGTGCTGCTTTCATTGGAAAGGAAAGTGTCAATTGGCCATCCTATTTTACACTGTAAATGTAGAGCATGGCTGTGATGTATTGATACAAAAATCTCTACACATTTTAGAGCTCTGTGGACACAAATAAAAAGCTTCCAAGTGAAGACTGATGTTTAAAAAAAAAAAAAAAAAAAAAAAATTCCAAGCTGAAAGACTCAATAGACTCAGTGCACATTTATTAGGACGCCACAATGCTATGGGTTTGAGGTGACGTGTGTAAGAAAGTCTGGACAATAACTGGACAACTGACAAACAGGAATATTTGTATTGATTGTCTCATTGTATTGATCACATTAATATGGCATCAGCCCCCACCCAACAACAATGTGACACTTTTTAGTGTCAGATGTGATGGCAGGAAGTGATCACCAATTCCTGTTGTCATTGTTTTTGTCATATATTAAAAAAACAACACGACAGTTCTTGAGAAGTAGCCCCTGCTGGACATGGAAGACTCCGGTGTGGCTGATCGGGACACTGACCAGCAGTTTGGACTGCAGTCTATCTTGGAAGAATAAACTGCTAGGACCTCACTTTTGGCTTGTATTCTATGGGTACATGTATGGTCTTAAATGATAAGGAATGCTGGCAACTAGACATTAGGGACACTATCAGAGCTCTCTATATTGTGGTTTTGTTAAATTCTGTTAAAATTTTGTTAAGATAAAAACATTTAAACTAAAGCAACTATGTCTTTGAGCACTTGGTATTAGTCAGAATAATTTTACAAACATCTAGACTGACGGTCCATGTTAAGTGTTTTAAAATACGAGTACAATTGGCCATGTACTGCCGCTTCAAAAAAAAAAATTGCAAACTTCAAACAGAAGAGAGAATGTTACATCGGACATCTTCAGCAGAAGTTAAGCAAAAACCCATGCGATTCTTTACAGACTTTCAAACAAAATGACCCCCTCTTCTCAAATTTAGACCGACTCAAGTTACATTCAAGATTAAAAATGGCATAAAGCATTTTCTATGTTACATTTTGTAGGCATACTGGCATTTCAGACACTATTATACAGTGTAACCTGATGCATCATATTGCAGACAGGCAGACATCAAAGCTGTTCACACTGTTACTTTGAACAAAACTACACCCATCACAGCAGCTAGAACAGGAACCAAAATAATCTATGCAACAGCCTATTTTATCTTCCTTTACCCCTACCTGTAACTTCTTCAGTGCAATAAGTATTTTTTTATACATATATTTTGAAGTATTTTTAGCACTAAGACACAGCTTTATACAACTCAATCTACTGTTTCAGGTTCAGATAATAAAAATTAATGTTAAAAAAAAATTCAAGTAATTGTAACAAATTAAAATGACAAAAGAAAAGTACTAATAGAAAATAAAATCTGACTCGATCAGTGAAAATTATATGGCTTGACACATTTGTTCTGCAAAGTGTTCTTCAAAAACAGCCCCCGAGGGCCACAGCCCAGCCGGGTTTGTGGTTCACATTCAACCATCACTTGCATTAGATTTGGGTAGGAGGTCAGATTGCCTCCAATTAAACTCAGACTAATTAAGATCAAGTGGAATGAAAACCAGAAATCTCTCACCACTGGAGGACTGGAGTGGAAGAATATGGTTTTAAAGTCTTCAGGGCAGGGCTAATTATAATTCTCTCTTGTGTTCCCATATGGATTTCTTTTTAATTTGGTTAAAAACACTTTACTGATTCATTAGGACTGCATTAAGCTTAATATTACATTGTTAATTTACCTTTGAAATTAAGTGACGCCTGCTTTGCCTTGGTTGGTTTCACATGTACCTTGTTTTAAAAAAGACAGCAAAGGCAGATGTGTTTTTTGTTTTTATCATGAAATTATATTATCCCCAATTAGTTGACTTACAAAAGCTTACTTGTAAAGATGTATTTTTATAATACACAAAGCTAAAGATGAACAACTCTTTCTTTAGATTAAGAAACAGGCACAAGTTTAAGCTTTATCAAGGACACCAACATTTTCCATTGTGCAGCCCATTCCCGTGTGTGACAATGAGCAAAGAAAACCAAAGTAAAAAGGAACAAAAAACGTTTTTTTATATTGTTTTATTGCTGTATTCCGTTGTCCATTAGGAATTTTCAAAATATCATATCTGAGCCATCCTGCCAAATTCTGCACGAGTGATTTCAATAACTCATGAAAAACCCATAATAAATGAAAAAGCTACTGTAAATTCACATTTGAAAGCAGAATGTAAACAATAACAAGCTGGGCCCAGAAGTCGGACAGCAATTCTGTTTCCTATAGTAACTCATTAGTAAATGACTGACCCTTATAAAATCAGACTTCCCAGTTATGTTCAGATCCAGACGATTTGGGATGGCACCCCATAACTTTATAGACTGCCCCCTGGCAAATTTTTGGCTAAAACTCCTTAACTAAGAGTTGGCAGGAAGCACTGACCAGGGATTTTTAAAGATGCATGGGCACTAACCAGAGAGGACATAAGGTATGTGATGTTGGCTGGGTAATTATCTTTCCTCCCAAATGTCTGTTTATTCATAATGCATAACTGACCGGGCAGGGAAAAGCACAGTCCTTTCTTTGGGCGCTGGATCAGTTAAGCCAAACAGTTACATTTATATATAGAAAAAAAGCTATTCAAAGGACGAACAGACTGTAAAGAAACTGATCTTGAAGCTCAGCAAGTTAATTTTGCTTTTTGAAGGTTTTAGGACATCTGCTGTGGGAGAGTATTGCAGTACTTACTGTGCTCCTCAGTGAGATATTGTGCAGATCTGTATTGGCATGCTCTCCCAAGTCATCGTTTTCCTCAAGTGGAGGACAGATGTCTTCACTTTAAAGCTCTCCCATAAGGAACAAAAACAATATGCCACATCTGAAACAAACACATGCTTCAGGCCTGTTTTCACATGCCTTTGTATTGCTAAGGGAAAACTATGTAATCAATCAGATGTTGCAGTTATGAACTACATGTTGAATCACAAACCAGAGGGGACCAAGAGATCCCCCCCATACCAGTTATTTCAGGTTGATCCCTAAAGAGTCATTGAAATCAATGTTGTGCACAGATAGGGCCCCTCAGTGGCCTATGTCTTTGTCCATCAGTCACCAGGCTTTTACTAAAGCCCATTCTCCATTGTCTTGTACGATCTGTGAATCCACAACGGAGTGACAGTTGTAAGTATGCTTCCTTATACCTAAAACAACGCCTCTCTCTTCTCTTTCATCCTCAATCTATTTCCATGTAATTCCATACTTTGCCCTAAAAAAACCAAAGCTATTTCCCACACTGAACAAACCACCCATCTAATGCTATTATACTAATGCAGGGATAAGATGGCCCATGTGCAAAACAAGAACCTATATCTTAAAACTGCCATTCAGAAAACCTTGACCAAGATAACCACTAAAGTGTATTATGCAATTAAGACTAACTCTAAAATTACCCCTTTTCCCCTCAGGGGGAGCAGTACAGAAACTGATGCTTGGTGGACTATAAGATAACGGCTAGACGAGATGTCACAGACACAGGATATTGACATAGGATAATTCACCAGAGCTCATACAGATGCGTCCATTTTCTTACAGCAGAGAAACTAAATGGCATGTAAATATACAGGGTGAGCTCAAAGTCCCTCACAAGCCACCACCTAAATGAAAAACAAAGGTGGGTTGGTACTGATGCGAAATAGATCATTTAGAGTAAAACTAATCGATACAAACAAGGGCCTTTTAACTCAGGGCAGGTGCATCATCACTCAGTGATCCGGTTTTGATTTGTTCATTTGAGTAACTACATATAAGTATCAGCAGTCATGTCCTTGAAAAGACAAGCGACAGACAGTAGAGAAAACACAAGAAGAATTGACGTATAATTATAACCCTGTATGTGCGAGTTTATGGAGGCCAGCTCTGGTCAGTGAGAGCCACAATCTGGTCAGTTTATTAGCAGCTACAGACCTGGAAGAATGTAATTCTGAACAGTGAAGTAAGGAAAGGAAATTATGGATCTCTAAGGATCTTGAGGTTATGAGTCGGCTATCTGTCTTAAGCAAAGAATTGAGAATATGGGATCAATCCCAATTTTCTTACACTGTACAAAACTATGGATAGATTAATAATAGTGTAACATATGCATAGCAGTAAATGGCTTCCAGATGCAGGCCACACACCTATCAAACATGTAAAATGTAAATTAAGTCATGTGGACAAATTGCATCCATTTCTAGTGTTAATAAGGCAAAACAAAAAATCTACAATTAAAAACAAAACAAAAAACAGCGCTGTTGCAGTGTCACAACTTTCTGAAACAATATCCAGTAAATTTCCCATAATCCCTGAGAGGAGAGGTGCATATACAGGGCAGACCGAGGTGGGCAGGCAGGAGTGTGTTACTGTAACGTGAGAGCCCTGTTCTTTGACTGAATGAGAGGGCAAGAGATTAATGTGTGTTCAAGGTAACCGCATGGAGGCAAGTTATGGGTCTCTGTTGTGAAAAACAATCCACTGGGTCGTGAATCAGAGCTGCTGTAGGGCACACTATAAACGAATCGCTTTGGGCCCGGGCTTCATTATTCATTGATCTGCTCAGCTCCGTCCTCTAGTGTCGTTTAGCTTCTGTGATGACACCCCTCCCACCCCAGTTCCCGCACCACCCCCAAAGACCCCTCCCCCTAGAGAGACGATGCTCTGTGGAAGCGCTCAGGGCCTCCTGTGACGCGTCACCTCGCCGCTGCCGTTCAGCTTGCCTCGCCCTGTGCTGCCCGTGCTGCCATTGCTCAAGAGTCCAGCCATGTCCTTCTCTCCCGTGCTCTCCTGCTGCCGCCGCCTCGTCTCTTTATATCGCAGTGTGATGTCGCTGAAACACAGAAGACAGTCATGAGCCCAGAGTGTCACTTGCTGGCTAGACAATAGAGAACGGTCATTATAGCCCTGCAAATCAAGTTCACAAATGAAAAAGTCAAATTGATTTGTAGCCTCAAACAAAACTAAATACAAATAGATCTGATGTTGCGTCTAATTCTTTGTATATAGAGGCTATGGCCTTTGTTAAAATTACATATTTTGGAGCTAATTTTTCCACAACTGTTTGACTGCACTGTCCAGATCTCTGTGACTTCATTTTACAAGACAATTTACAAGCCAAGACTGATAGCAATCTGAAAGTGTAGTGAAAGCCAGCAGACAGAAGATGTTATTGTAAAGATGCCACAGAGCAAAGAGGCAACATGGAGGCTATGAGTGTGCATATACCCAACTTCTCTGTAGTTAAAGTATCCAGGAAATGACAACATGTTGAGCAAATGTCGGCAAAAAAGATTGGTATACTGAATAATGCATAATAGACAGTGGATGAAACAGATGTTGGTTCACTGCATATTGTGATTGAAATTGCATTATGCAAAATCAGAGAATGCTGCACCCCTGCCATTGTGTTACAAGTAAATGGTAACCTCTGACCTTAGTGGCTGCTGGAATAATATTGGTATGTTGAGAACCATCAAGCACAGTGCATGCTCTGGATATTGTGTTTGGATAAAGTTGTGTCCCTGTGATCTATGGACCAATGTAACAAACACAAATACAACAACAATGCCCATAACAGAAATGCAGGCTTCTCGGTAATGCAGTACATATGGAAATGATCTGTCATGCTGGAACGTGCTGTAGAACACAACATGGAACATGATTAAGGTATGATGAAGGAATGTTTTTTACAACACGTACACGAAGTCCATCAAGCCTCTAAAACATGAGACTGTGATTGCATTTGCTGATGGCGCTTTACACCATGTGAGGGGAAGTGAATTCAAAGTGTCCTTTAGTCCGAGTCTTTCCCAGGCCCAGTAATGTTCATTCTCTCAGTTCTTGGCACGACCATTAGATGGTCAACTAAGAGTGTCAAATTCTGGGAGGTCAAAACAAATGTGTAAACTACAATATAACTGTCACACAAAGTTGATGGTTGAAGTTGAGAAACAAAAGTTGTGACCACCCGCCCGTCCACCCAGAGAGACCAGTCCTGCACAGTGCTGTGCTGTCCCTGGCACCCGCCCTGCCTGTGAGTGGAAATGTTACGACATGGATTCATTCTTGCTCTAAAAGCACATTTCTGATTTTTGCTTAATTTGTGAAACTGGACAGTGTGGCAGAGACCTCCTTTCGTTGCCCTATAAATATACAATCACACTTTATAAAGTAGTATTTCTTTTGGAGTCAGATTTTTCTCAAAAATGCTTCCAGGTGTTCTCACAGATTGTCGAGAGAAATATTGTGATCAATGTGCATTCGATCAAAACATTGCAGCCTCACAAAAGTGCCAACACGAACTGTAAACACACATTTTTATATCCGCTTTCAAACTCTAAATGAAGCACTTGAGCTGTGCTGTTCATTGATGCAGCGTTCTGTCTCACCTAAGTGTGCATCTATGCAGTTATAGAGACGATAAAAGTTCCTTATTGTTGAAGGAACCATATCAGCGAAGCTGGCTATACAAGGCCTTATGAAATCATGAAAAAGTTGGAAATATATAAATATGTATTTATTTTTAAAGGAGGCACTGCTTTCATTGTCTTTAAAAATTGTTCCATGTTGAAACCTGTATAGGTCTTTTAATGAAATGCCTTGATCGGGGATGAAACATCAGAAGAGGTGGAACAACGCAGGTCAGATTTTTCAGCATGTCAAAATAAAATACAATTCCGCCCCAAGGTCTGCCAATACTGCCCCATGCTCCCTGGCATACAAATGCATAGCCAAGTGCAGTGAGTGACCTGGGGCGACTCTCAGCTGGGTTCTGTAAACAGACCAGAAAGAGACTGAACTGCAATAGGATGGAGCTGGGTGGGATATATACAATTTGTATTTTGATCTATTAAAAAATGCATGCCCTTTTCTACTCTGATCCATAAGGAAACTACACTTTTGTGAGAGAGGAGGCTGGAATCCCTGCACAGAATGGCCTCTTGGATGATGAAAAAGTGTTGAAATCCCAGGCACTTTGATTTTCTTTGGAAGGAGCATGCAAGACTACTCCTCAATAGTTTATAGCCATTAACTGAAGTATCCCCCCAAAAAATGCAATGATTTTGAAGCAGAAGGGCAGGTTAGTTGTTTATACAATATCATGCATCAGTTTGGTTATTTCAGTAAGATTTTATTTTGAAGTTTTTTTTGGAACACAGTTTTAGTTTCCAGTGCACCATAGTAAAACAAAACTGTGTGTGTATTTATATATATACATATCTAAAAATGTAATGAATAAATAAAAGTGACTGATGTACACAAATCACCCAAAATTCTTCATTATTCAGGATAGTTCACGGCATAGTGCCCGTTTAAATGCTCCCAGAACAGGGTTTAAATCAAGGGTTATTATGCTTTTTCGGTAATCAAGACAGATCAAGAACAGTACACATGAATTGTGCTCACTGGAAAAAGATCTGATACATACAGACAGCTTGTGGAAAAAGACAAAGTGGACAGAGCACAGGGAGCTCTGAGAGTCTGTCCTTCAGGCAAGCTTAGCAATCAGTGCAGTTATGATATGGAAATGTGAGACCACACGTGAAACAAAGTATAAACTTGATAAACCTACCTCACTGCACATGTATATTGCCGCTGAAGACAAGGGGGGTAGGGGGAAAAAACATATGACAAGCTTTTAACATGCATGGCTGTACAGGGACACAGTATCTACACAGACCTCACAGGCAGAAGGAATTTCATAGCACCAGATACAGCATGAAACATCTGATTTATACAGTGACTGTGCTGCCGCTGTAGGCTGATAATTCCTTCATACTCAAACACCGCAGGACAGACGCAATGATCACAGAAAAGTAAATAAAAATATCACAAGAGAAGCAAATTACACAACTTGTTCACATTTAATCAAAGCTAGAACAACTGAGACACAACTGGGATGGCAATGACACACTTGAAAAGAACGTGTTTCCAAACTGCACTGTGCGCCGTCATTTGCAGCGTCTGTAGTTTTCAAAGGAGGTGGCACTGCCAACCTCAGGGCCTGTATTCTCTAGCAAGTTCCAAAGATTCAACCTGGAAATATGGAAAATGGCTTTTATCCGATTAAATAAAATCAGCACCCCCAAAATATCCAAGAAGTTCCATTTAACTGGAAAACGCACTATATTTAACATGTGCAAAATAACAGTTGCAAAGTGATGTATGTTTCCATTGCATCTCTCTTTACATAGCTGATCTGCGTAGTTACACAAAGAAACATCTTTGTTATTAAATCATCATTCTTCCATTGAACAAAGATTGTGAAACGGTTCAATATGTTACACAAGAAAATGGGGGGAATGAAGGATAGTCAATGTAAATGGCTGTATTAGTGGACAGAACCTACAAATCCGTCAGTCTACTGATCTTGATTATTGCAGTGAAAATATTTCTGGTTGTCAAAATAGTAGCCTATAATATGTAGTGCACAACATTTTCCTTGGGAATGCAGTCACTGAATCCATTTTAAGATTGAGTTTGTGAAATTCATAACCGGCATTATCAAATCTTAGTATTTGTTTTCCTCAAAGATTAATATTCCCCCAAGCCAAGAGATGGAATTATTGTATGAAATATTTTAGTATTCAATTTTAGTTGTAATGACATTTTACTCGATAACGCTGTGCTCTGCAGTAGTAATCATCGCTGCCATTAGTCATTGAAAAAAGCCAAAATGTTTGGATGGGCGATGTGAGAGAATCATATATCGACTGATTTGTTATATTGGTTTAAACTCCTTCAGCTGTTATTTTAAAATAAAATATAAACAATTACTTGTACAGCCTATGTTCACTTAACACACAAGGTGTTTTTTCATACAACAGGCAGAATTAGTCCAAGCATGGTGTTATGGAGTAATATTGTAATGATTGATGCCTTGTACTTAACTATTTTTGCACTTATGTTGTAAGTCACCCTGGATAAGGGCGTCTGCCAAGAAATAAAAATAATAATAATAATAATAATAAATAATAATAATAATAATGTTGTATGATTAGTCTGCACCACAAAATGTCAAGAAACAAATTCTAAAACCACCCACTAGATGGCGACCTATATCACATCACTGTATTCATTCATCCTCCTACAAAGGGTATGTGAACAACACACAGTAAAATAACCTTAAAATCACATCCTAATCAGACAATACACCAGTATAATACATTACATAAATTGATATACACTCACCTAAAGGATTATTAGGAACACCATACTAATACTGTGTTTGACCCCCTTTCGCCTTAATTCTACGTGGCATTGATTCAACAAGGTGCTGAAAGCATTCTTTAGAAATGTTGGCCCATATTGATAGGATAGCATCTTGCAGTTGATGGAGATTTGTGGGATGCACATCCAGGGCACGAAGCTCCTGTTCCACCACATCCCAAAGATGCTCTACTGGGTTGAGATCTGGTGACTGTGGGGGCCAGTTTAGTACAGTGAACTCATTGTCATGTTCAAGAAACCAATTTGAAATGATTCCACCTTTGTGACATGGTGCATTATCCTGCTGGAAGTAGCCATCAGAGGATGCGTACATGGTGGTCATAAAGGGATGGACATGGTCAGAAACAATGCTCAGGTAGGCCGTGGCATTTAAACGATGCCCAATTGGCACTAAGGGGCCTAAAGTGTGCCAAGAAAACATCCCCCACACCATTACACCACCACCAGCAGCCTGCACAGTGGTAATAAGGCATGATGGATCCATGTTCTCATTCTGTTTACGCCAAATTCTGACTCTACCATCTGAATGTCTCAACAGAAATCGAGACTCATCAGACCAGGCAACATTTTTCCAGTCTTCAACTGTCCAATTTTGGTGACCTTGTGCAAATTGTAGCCTCTTTTTCCTATTTGTAGTGGAGATGAGTGGTACCCGGTGGGGTCATCTGCTGTTGTGGCCCATCCGCCTCAAGGTTGTACGTGTTGTGGCTTCACAAATGCTTTGCTGCATACCTCGGTTGTAACGAGTGGTTATTTCAGTCAAAGTTGCTCTTCTATCAGCTTGAATCAGTCGGCCCATTCTCCTCTGACCTCTAGCATCAACAAGGCATTTTCGCCCACAGGACTGCCGCATACTGGATGTTTTTCCCTTTTCACACCATTCTTTGTAAACCCTAGAAATGGTTGTGCGTGAAAATCCCAGTAACTGAGCAGATTGTGAAATACTCAGACCGGCCCGTCTGGCACCAACAACCATGCCACGCTCAAAATCGCTTAAATCACCTTTCTTTCCCATTCAGACATTCAGTTTGGAGTTCAGGAGATTGTCTTGACCAGGACCACACCCCTAAATGCATTGAAGCAACTGCCATGTGATTGGTTGGTTAGATAATTGCATTAATGAGAAATTGAACAGGTGTTCCTAATAATCCTTTAGGTGAGTGTACATGTATTAACTTGCATCATACATGGACAAAAATATGAATATCTGTTGAGAGTCAGATTCAAATGTCATATTTGACTCATACAGAACCAAACGTTATCAGCTCTAGAATGGGACTGCAAGGGTTTGGTAATGTGCATCCGAGTCACACAAAACACTTGAACATTGAAATGCATGTCTGATCTAAAGGCGTTACGCAAACAAGGATTACTCTACTCAAATAATGACACTTCTATGATCTTGATATTATTAGACCTTATAGTAGAAACCAGACAGAGCTCCATTTTACGTATGGAAGTCACAATGATCTTCAGGCTGAATAAATGTACCAGTAGCCCTGATCTACAGACATATTTGATTAAAATGTACTTGAAAAAGAACATTCAATTATAAAAATGTAGAGTGTATGATTTCAGCCACACACACAAAAAATATACATTATATAACGCTTCTGTGTGGGCAACCAATTATAAGACGAATCTAATGTTACCAGTAAATTAACCTTGTATTGTGTATATGAACATCATTTTTGAGTGGGACGAGTACTAATAAGTGGCGAGGTATTTATTGTAATGTGTATTCAGTTCTGCCAATGTCCCCGAGACTCACCTGAGAACAAAAGAATGACTTACCACAAAAATGATCAGGTATTAAAACAATTGGCATAATCCACCTATCACCTGCATTAACATTAATTTGTGCCAATCTACCCGAGTGCATTTTGAAGCAAAGAAATTCCACAATCAACTAATAAAGTATATGTAGAGCAAAGATCTGTTACTGAGAAGCACAAATGAAGATGTGCTATCTGTAATGATTTCAAGATCTGGCAAAAATAACCACTGACAATTGCAGCAAAATATAAATCTGTAAATTGAGGAATGCAAGTTGTTCAACAAGTCTATATATACACATACCACATGTTTAGAGAGTGGTGATGCTATGCTATCCTACGCAACTCTTATAGCTTGTAATTAACTTAAGCACCTGTTAGAAAATGGACAGTTTGACAAACAATGAGCAGGCATGACTCATCTGTGCTGGTTGTGTAATGCATACAAGGCCAGTCATCAGCAGCCGGCACTGTGTCAAGCATTCGGGGCAAAACCGGCCGCACCACGTTACCTTACTGGATCAACATGTCACTGGATCAACGATGAGCATTTGTACCTAAGCATTAAATAAATCAGTAGTTTCTGTTAAATCCTCCCATCAATGACAGTCTCATATATTCCTCCCAGCCATTGGTCACAACATGATTGAATGGTCCAGTTTCTCAGAGTTCTCGCCAAAAATCAGCTGACCCCTCTAGCGACACACATTCCAACACAGCAGTAAGCAACAGTTGTGGATCTTTTTTTCTGTATTATGTCATTTACTACTGCAAAAGGTGCAAACCCCCCTGTATTAATCTCCGGACCTGACGGAAGCACAACTCCTCCCAAATGAGGTCAGAGCAAAGGGTGTGAATTCAAAAATCCTGAAACCTTCCAAGCAGACTAAGTATCACCCTTCATGTGCAAATTCTTTTGAAACTTTGTCATAGCAATGAGAAGCAAAAAAGGTGTATGCGCACGAGTTGGGTGGGGCTTAAAAGGAAAATGCATCACAGCTTAAGTGTGACTCACATATCTTGCAGATTTCGGCTGCACCTACCGGATAAAGAAGCGCCATAGTGTCCAGGTCAAAAGCAGGATGATTCCCAAGATCCAGCACTGGATGACGAAGAAAGGAATGGGCAAGGTGATGGTGTTGGGGTCATACTTCACCACAATGAGGAACTCGGTAACCGTGATCGCGGCCACCAACCAGGCCTGCTGGCCCAGCTTTTTGTAGAATTTCCTGAAGCAGGAAAAACAAGGTGTGTGGCACTTAGAAAGGCACAAAACCTTCCTTCTTCTAGATCAGAACTAGATCTAAAAAACTGCACACTCAACAGTGCAAGGCATGAAAACAGTTGAGGATTCAGCATACTCTTGCAAGAATAAGCACAACAGACTACTTTTATATATGTGAAGTTTGAAAACAGAACGAATGCCTGATCAATATTCTTCAGACATTTCAGAACTTCCCTTAATACAACTGGAATTCAATTGAATTGACCAATTAAGTAATTGTAACAATCTCTTATTTTGCATTACACAGTTTGAATGACACTTATCTGGTCAAATAACAATGAATGTACAATAAAAGTCAATGAAATAAAGTCCTTAACTAGATCAAAGTTCAGAGCTCATTGTTTTTTTTGGTATCAGCTATACATGAATGCAAGACTTACTCCAAGTCCATTAAAACATAGCACAGGGCCAAAACCCAGGGTAAAACTATAAGTGAGAGGTTTGAAGACATGCTCCCACAACTGATCACTGATCCAGAACCCTAACCAGGACTCCATCTACTAACTTTGCCTTCAAGAACCAAGTGTGGCACATGTCTTCAACATGTAACAGTCAAAAATATATCATCCCCCATTCCCCATGCCTCTGTATGTGACATCACTAATGCTGGGTTCTTAATGAGTTAAATATTGCACCACTATTTTGTGGTGATCAAATCAACTGAGGCTGAAGAACACAAAGCGGCTTGTGGGCTTGACAACCACAGACATCGTGCTAGACACTCACGGGTCGTCCATGAAGTCATAGATCTCCCTCATGGCCACTCCTCCCACGTTGACAAAGAAGACCAAGCGCAGCAGCACCAGGTAGTGCTCTGGGGGCATCCAGAGGACAAACTTTAGGTAGAATGTGTTGAGTTCTGCCAACAGAAACTGGACAGGATAGAAAGGGAGGAAGCCAGAGAGAGAGAGAAACAAAGTTATACATTAAATGATGCATTTCTAATAAAGGATAATATGTGCCAGACAGTTTATCAATCAGTTGCCATTTATCACATTTTGTCTACTAATGACTAGCTAATGACCCATCATATTTGTGAAAAGGCTTCCACTCAATTCTGTACATGATTGTATGCTCAGAAGCACAGGCAGTCATTTTTATATTCACACCGTGAATATAACCCAGTTTTAATGAAAAGCACAATAGTTTCTCTGTTGAAATTCCTGTCAAAGAAAGGCATTCACTTCTGTTATAATTCCCCAAGAGCTGGAAAGTGAAGCTGGTCATTGGCTTTGAAATCGCTGATTGAATCATTCCTCTTGCAACAGCAGTAATGGCTTCACCACTGAAAGGGGACTTACCACAAAAATGATGCCGCAGACTGCCAGCCATCTTCGCAGGTTTGAGGCCGGCTTCCATTCAAACTTCACCCAGCTATAGGGTGTGAACTGGAAAGCAATCCTTTTGATCTTCCCCCTGATAAACAAAATACCACCCTGTTACAGACACAGCACTGGGAAATGGGTCTGCACAGTGGCACAAAAACAGACAGGATCTGCCCGTTTAATCAATTCCACCGCGTCACAAGAACAGATCAGTTTCGTGTCTTTAGAATACACACAATTCTGTGTACAAATTAGCTGCCACAATGCATTTTAAACCCATTAAATGGAAAAGGTTCTAGCCAACATACATGGATTACAACAATGGATAATGATTGGACCAACTATTCCTCCTCCTCCCTCTTCTCCTTTTTTTTTTCCATGAATGGACCATACCACCCTCTCCCTCCCCCCCCCCCCATCTTTTTTATTCCTTACTCTACAGTAAGAATTTTGAACATGGACAATTTACTGAACACTGATGTAAACATTCATGCAAGGGCTGAGACCTGTATTCAAGTGTTCGGTTTTGAATGCTCGAACCCTCTGAGTATTATGACTCATCCCTTACATTCAATGTGCTTTTTGTTCGAAACTAACTACACACTTTCACTAAATCAGGCCTGTTAATGTTGTGCTCAGCATTCAGTCAGTCCTTCACTCACTGTAACTGGAGCTGACATGTCAGGCAATGCACCAGCTTCTTCACGGCCCTTTCTAAATAGATCCTTTATTAAACTTTATAAAGTGTTCCTTTGTGTGATAATCTGACATTCAGTTGCATTTTAAACAGTTTTGCCATGTTCCTTTGTTTCTCCCTACACAAAAAGGTTGATTAATCTACATGTTATTCCCCCTCTGCATTTCAGTAAGAAAAAGAAAAAAACAATCTGCACAGAGCTTATGCAATCAGCTGTAGACTGTTTAGCTTTCTAATTGACTGTCATTGCTGCTGAATTACAGAAGACATGGAGCTAGTTGCACCTCAGGGGAAAAAAGGGGCGTTTCAAACAGCTTTCACATTTTAACAGACAAGCTTTTAAGTAAGCTGAATACAGTGGAAGTCCATTATTCAAAGTAAATATGAACATATTTAGAGAAGAGCTGCAATGACATGAAGCTTTTATTTCAACACTGCAGGAAGCAATTAACTGACCATTCGTAATGATTCTGGCTTGAACCTAGTTCAACTACCTTCATTATACAAGTATGTGAAAAAAACAGTATATTTATTATTTTAATAATATTATATGTCATGGTCTGCAATCCCCTTCACACGCGTAATATTTTAAACCACTGGTAGGTGAACAGACATTTATATACAAAACTGCTTTATTCTAGTTGCTGGGAAAAAATAAAATAAAACTCAGCAAGAGATGCATGTACATCAGTTTAATTTCACCTGCCACATTTCTGAGACATGATGGTTTTTATTACCTCAGAGATCACAGTTATAGCACAGTATACTACAGCAGGGGTCTAACATGTCACATCTTAATGTCTTTAAAATGCAGCTATCCAATTATTCCCTTGTCATTTAAATATTTTAAAGATGTAGAATACGCTCACAGTTCAAGGCACACTAGCCAACAAACATCTGGAGGCTTGGTGGGAGATGTTCAATTTGTACAGTTCATAAAATAGTGTGATGGATGAAATAAATGCATAAACAGTGGATAAAGGGGCTAAGGAAACTCACTTGTAGGTGGGGATATTCCACAGACCCTGCCACTGGTATGTCTTCATCGACAGCCACTCCAGCGTCTTCATGCCACAGTAAATCCCAAAGCCATTGCACACGATGACATCCATAATCCACTGCAGAAATGCACAATATTGTTGGTTAAAAACTAGAAGACTGCTTTCTTTACATGCAAATACATACATATGTATTTATTTTTAAAGTCACATTATAAAAAGTAAAGACACAGGCTGTCAGAAAGAGCAAATTTTTGATAAAGACAATGACCTGCAGAAAAACAAGTTTATAGTTGCATTGAGGACACAGAAAAGCCTGGATAGTTTGCTAAATTGAACATGGGAAACAGATTCAAAAAGTAAAATCTTTAACGTAAAAGTATCAAGGATACAGTAATACATGGGAAATTATATTGTACCGAATACTTTTATGTTAACCAGAATGAACAACAAACAAGAAGGGAATGACTAATACATAAAAGGTCCTCAAAGGGATCAACTCAGGTACAGCTGCAAAGATTAGTCAACTTATTCAACTAGTAAAATACGTCCACTTCTATTTCAGCCATCGAATAGTCATTTAGCTATGTTGCTTCTATCTTAGCCGTTCTTATTAATATCCTTGATCTTAGCCCTTTTGCCTAATATCCTTGGCCTGTATTCCTAGCTCTGTGTGAGAACAATGGTTTCATTCCCAACAGCAGTAGGTGGCAGTAATGCATCACTTGGTTTGTCATCCACCTGTGCGCCTCACTGGGAAAATGTCTGAACCTGCACGTTGCAGCCAGTCTACCGCATTAAACAAAACTCGGGCAAAAGCATCGAAACTGTGGGAGTATTTATAAGAGAGAAAGAATGATAATTGTACGGTGCTTTGTGGACTGTGTACATCAGAATTAGCTTTCCAAAAGAGCACATCTGACAAGCTTGAGCTCTTGAAACAAAACGCATGGTACGTTTTTGCAACGTTGTGAGTAATAGGGTAACTGTGGTTTTAATTATGAAAATGCGCTGACAAAAGTGTTGTATTTGTTGTGCTGGCCTCCGATGTAAGGTTTTCTCATGCTAATCTATGCAAAAGTCTATATCTAAAATTCGACATCGAATTTGACATACCTATACATGCACGTAATACAACATCTGTCTTCAATCGTGGCGCACGTAGATGCAATTTCCCAAAGGTACCAGAATAACTTAAGTGACTTTTAAATACAAGCACAATAGAATTTCTTCGTTAAAATCAATTGGTTTCTCACTAATGCTTGTGCCGCCGACAGTCGCAACATAAAACAAATGAATTGATTTGAAACTCAGATTTACGTGTAAAGTAATTTCTAAGTTATGCTGTAGACATGTGGGATATTGCGCATACATGCACCGCGATGGAAGACACATGGATTATGTGCATGTTTCAGGCATGTCAATTTCTACATAGAATTTTGGATATAGACTTTTGAAACATATGTAGGCTCTGGGCGCTATGGAGGACAACAGGACTGAGCATTTAACCACTTCAATACCATGACCTCCTTCCACTGTTTTCTCAAAACAAATTTTTTCACACAGCACTTGTAATTTACCCATTTACTCAATTTACTCATTGCCATGTATGTATGTATGTATGTGTGTGTGTGTGTGTGTGTGTGTATTTGTGTGTGTGTTTGTGTGTGTGTGTTGCCCAGTGATGGACTGGCGTCCCATCCTGGGTGTATTCCTGCGTTTGCATTGTTTTCTTTGTTAAAAAAAAAACCCATGTACTTATCTCTTTACTGAACCTGGATATGTAGTACACAGGAGCATAAAGGGGTAATGTAATCAAAAACACCATTTGGTTGTTCTTTTTGCATTTCATTCATCATATATTTACACTTTAAAGCAATTTCAGACATTAAATCATTATCATTATTTTCAAAACCTGGTACCTGGGAAGAGTTTTCATTTTTTCATCTGGAGTTGAAGTGGTTAAATGTAATGTAAAATGTCTAGTCCTCCTCAGGTAATCAGAGCCCTGTATTTACCGAGTTCGGCAAACTCGAGAATATACCATGATGGCACCAGGACCCCATAAGGAATGATAATAAAACAATGTGTTTGTTGTTGTGATTATTCGAATAATCAATTGTTTTATATATAGAATAATCAATTATCATATTAATCAATAGCTGCAGCCATAAACTCAGGGATGCATTCCCACTTAGAGCACACATGCTGATGATTAAAACAATTGTGCTGCATTGGTAATTGGCTGTGTGACCCCTGGGCCGCCAGATACCTACATGGTCCCACCAGCACTCGCTGAAGTTGGGCAATTGGTGCTCCAGACTGTACTCCAGGAACTCAAACATTACGCTGATGATCATGCACATCCACCAGTCCCGGATCATCAGGGTCTGTGAAGGAAATGAAAAACTAGATTCACACCGCATCCAGGCATGGCGCTCTCACAACACACAGAACCTTGCCATATTAAAACCATGTGGTATAGAGGTAATACTGTATGGGTGCCACACTGCAGCAGCCAAACAACACCAGAGATTTTTTTTAAAGTGGTTCTCAGCCTTGTGAATCACACAGGCCTGATACCGACTGGCACAGACTTGTGTGTGTGTGTATCACAGGGGTGAAATAGGACAGTCCCACTGTGTCAAGGTGTCACTTAAAGACAGGCCTGGGCATTGATCTGGGCTCTAAGATAATGATTCAGTGACTTCAGACACCTAGAAAACCTTTCATTAACAAGTGTAAATAAACAACTAAATGCGGTATCCACGTAGATAATCAGCCCTTCTCCTCAGTAAATTAGCCAGTACAGAGGGCGTGAGAAACTTTCAAACTGTGCAACAGGAATGTAACCAAAGCTAGGCTGGGCCTAATAAACCAGCTGGGTGGAAACAAAACAGAAAATTAAATTCACCTTTTTTCAGAATTTGAATATCTATTCTAGATTATTGGTAGTAGTTTAGTTATTACTATACATTTTTGTTTAGCTTTCTTTAAATAAATGACATTTTCTTAGATAAGTTGACTTATCATGCTCATCCTCATGCTTTGTGGGGGTTTGTCTTGCTCCTTCACCTACTTACATACACACTTGATTCCCATGTTATATGTAAATGAAGATTTGTGTGAATAACGTGTGAACTTCAAAATGGTTTTGACTGCACATGTAATTATGAAGTATCCAACCATGGCTTTAAATACTATCTACTGCTGTCTTTGTTCTCCTTGATGAGGGCCTTAGTTGGGGTCCAACCCTACCATTATGTTTTCACTGTTTGCTAATAAATTATAATTTTAGGTAAGGCCTCAATCTGAATGCTGACAGTTCTACTTAAAACAATGTGTGCCATATATACTGCTTGCACAGATTTTGAGTGTTCCCAATAAGCTGAAGATTAAAAACTGTTTAGAGTTTTTCAATACGCAAGTTTAAAAAATACATATTTAGCACAACAGAAATTAGATAAAGGCTTATCAATTCCATTCACTTACAATCTTAGTCAAGTCAAACCTTGTCAAGTACAGTCCATTCACACACATACACCTACCTTTATGTACCAGCCAATGAAATGTGCAGGAACAAAGCCATCCATCTTATCCTAAAACAAATGTAACAAGTTTTACCATTAACATAGATAAAAGGTCAACAAAAAAGTTTGCCTAAAAGGGCTGGGCCTAATGAAGCAGGATAAAGAAAAACAGCCCACTACTGTTGTAGCTTAACAATCTTCCCAATGCTAAAGACTGCTTTCAATAAGCATTTTTAAATTCCTTTTGCTTCCATTCTCTTTAGTCCAGGGAAGGCAATAACAGTATGTGGAAGTGCATTTTCCCCCAATGAATGCAGCACACTCAGCACCACAACTGCCAAGATTAGCACTGAGAGGAACACGACAAAGGCGTAGGACAGTGAGGGAAATGAAAAAAAGTAAACTATCCCCTTAAGCAGACGAGGTTTTATTGCAAATTATTTCAGTGTACTCTGCATTTGTAAATTAGAGTTACAAACCACTGAGCATTGTAAAACACAGGGATTGGTCACAGTGTCTGGTTTGTGGTCAACTTCAAATCTCAAAACAACCATCCATTTGCTGAATGGAATCAATTAAGGATTTTTTCTAGGGTGTGAGCAGGTGGGGATTTCAACAGGCCTAGGAAAACCACAGGACCATGGCTCTCCAGGAACAGGGACGGCCAGCACTGTTGTAGTGCTGAAAAATGTTGAAAAGCTTCTCAGCGCAATAACCTCGTATCCCTGTATATACCAGGTTGACAGAGCTGATTTTAAAGATCAGCAAAAAAAGCAGCAGAAAACCCGAGCAGTGGCCTGAGACCATTAGCCTACATAAGGTTACATTATCATGAACAATTACAAAACAGATATGTGCATGTCAAAATTAATTTGAAATTCTTAACATAATATATATTCACTTGAGGGTCCAAGTTAACCTTTCACTTGGTGTGATAGGTACTCGATGGGTAGGTTTGTGGTGTAAACCAGTAATTTAGTAATTTTCAAAAGCTACAGGCGTAATTCGTAAATATCAGGTGAAAAACTCCATGGTCATCCAATTTCAATTCTTGTACCAGTCTGTGGTATTCTCCAAGTTGCTCTTTTAAGATGGATTTCATGCATATATGATTTTTTGCGGCGTCTCCGGTTTAAGAGCAAAGCTGCCGAAAAATGTCTGCTCTAATCTATTTTGGCTTTAGAGTAGCTGGAGCATCGCTGTACGTTTATAGTTCAACATTGGACGACATGAGTGACTTGATCATGTGACAATCGCTGGACAGCTCGCTCTCGCTGAGTTTTTGGTCGGGCGATCAGTATAAACCAGCCTTAAGACGTTCTTTGGGAAATTAGCACTCAAAGAGCATTTAAAACGAATTTTACCCTGGGCAGGTTTCATAGCTCTCCTGGCACCTTGTTTAAGACTCTGGATGAGCAACAGGGAATGACCGAGAGTAACAGTCACCTCCCTGGAGTGCTGCTCTTCAGGGCCAGTGTTACTTGGTATGTTTTCAAAGGGAGAGAGAGATGAGTAGCTGTATGTGAGCCTGAAGATGTGACACCATTGCCTCTGACACTGATTGTATAGGGAATGTATGAGAAACTGTGTGATGACAATAGATAATTTACCACTGCACTCTCCAAGGTTTCATGGTGATCTTGTTTACATAAACACACTGCCATTAGTTATTTTTCTGCCGACAGCCAATGAGAACTTTTACATAGGCTTGGTTCTTTTTAACATTAATTTCTGCTGTCCCTGCCTGACTGCCTGCGAAGTGCAAAGCTGTAATTAGCGTAGACAGTCCATGTAAATTTCACAATTACAATCACCGTGATCTGATGACAAATCAGTTATTCATTAATAATCACTAATCACACAAAGGAAAGCAGTGTTTTGAAATATAAATGTTGAAAAAGTACCAAGTCTACTTATGTTTCTACCACCTGTGTGAAGGAAACCTTCAAGAAATGAATTTATTGATGGATTAATTCATAAACATAGGAAAAAGAGGTGCTGCATTTCCACCTCTCCTTTGTTAGGGTACAGTTTAACCACTGATAAATGTATGACCATCTTGAAAAGCATGGTTACACTTAACATCTGACTAATGCAAGAAATAACTTGAATTAAATATGTATATAAAAAAATATATATATACATATATAAACATAATATATAAAGAGAGAGAGAGAAAAGGAGAGCTTGCTTAGAGAGCTCTCAGAGAGAGAGAGAGAGAGAGAGACCGACCATTTAATTCTAAAGACATCATGACACCAGTTAGTCAATTAAGGTTCAGCTCTGATATTCACATTTATAAAACGGAACAATACTACATTTCTGCTTAGGTAGTTTGCCACAGACCTTTTGTAACTGAACGGCAACTGTAGTCAAAACTTTGTGGAAACTAACAAAGTCAAATAATGACTAGTATCTTATCAATTGCCCCTTATCAAACACTGGTGTTCATTTGAGTAAAATACATGACCATAATAAGAGGTTAAATTACTTTGAGAATCTGAACAGAATCTAATGTTTAACCTTTATAAATAACTACCAGAGAGGAAGGTCATAGGAATTTCTCTCAAAATCAGGTAACTATTAAAAAATGCTAGCAAAACAGCCACAGCCATAGTTTATTCTTGTTGAGCACAGGAATGCAAAATATTTAAAGGCACACAGATCTGTGTGAAAACTATATGCGATTAAATCTAATGCAACCGCAAAGATCTACAAAACAAAAAGCTACTATCCATTCATAAACGTAAGATGACAATAAGGATACATTCACAGAGATTCGGAGAAAGTTTAACATAACACAGCTTTGTTTTAAGTTTAAAACACCAAGGCAACAATCTTTTGAATGATCTAAAGCATGGTGCTAAACATTTGGATTGTACACTTCAGTGGAATTGTTCTATGCCATTGTTGGCTCCAGTAATTTGGCTAAAGCGCATTTGTTTGTTTTGTCAACCTCCCAAAACCTATATCAAATATGCATCCCACCCACCACTGCAAAAGTACAGTCAAAGACGCTGGTTACTTCAGATCGGGCGATTGACCTTGAGGAAGACTTACCCAGACATTGTGGTAGGGGTCTGCCTCGTTGCCGGGGTCATAGAGTAGGCAGTTCCCTCCATAGTCCCTCTCTGGCAGAGCCACACCCAGCTTGGGGTCAATATACTTCATGAACTGCCTGCCATCATGAACGGTCTGTAAAACAGCACAATAGGCACAAACACTGTTTATTGCACATTCCATGGCCAGCCTAAATCAAATTCATGATGTGGAAAGTTACAGCTAGAGTTTACACATAATGAAGTAATCTATTTTTTCAAAAAAATATGGAAGTAGGTAAGGTATTCTTGTTTAGGATAGGATTCCCCATGGTCTCTTTAAAACTTATATGTACAATTACCCTAGAACAGTCTGTAATCTCCAGGACGGTCGATGTTCTGATGACTATATAATAAACATTGTTTTAAATTGAAACGTGACAAAGCCATATGACTACGGTTACCATACTAGTGTCTTAGTTCTTCTGTGTTTCACATCTGGTGCTTGCACTAAGGTGGTTGAACCTTTGTATGAGTTTAATTTTGAATGCATGATATTCACTGACTCAATTTATAACAAGTACATACATTATATAACCCCAAGTACATCCTTGTTAAAGCCTGTTGGCAGAAAACCCACTGAATATGTTCTAATGTCTTGGCTTGACTACAGTACTTGATTATCAGGCAATCCACAGTGAGATAATCATAAATCACTTATTGGGGATTTATCTATGCATTTTTCATGCATCATAGTAATCACAGACAGCAGCCAAAACAGGAAATGTTATATTCATCTGCATTACTCAGTATGTTCTGATTATGTGATTAAGGGAAATTGAGGCCATAGGCAGAGATCCTACATTATTGTCCACACCATGCAAGTCATATGGCTTACTGGTCGTGTTATTGTACAGTGCATCACCAGACATGGAAACATCGCAAACACCATATTTGTCTACTTACCTGGAACAGAATGAAAATCAGAAAGAGCTCATACACCACGCTGACACACAGCCAGAACCTCCAGAAAGCTACAGAGGAAGACAAAACACAAGTAAGAAAAGTTCAGCAAATCGAGAAGCAGGATTATTATTTCAATTGTAATGTGCCATCATGATGAAACCATGAATTCAAATCCAATAATATATATATATATTTTTTTCTAAATAATATGTTGTTTACGTTAAACTGTTATGCGAGTAGCAGATTTCCAAGTTGTCATTTTACCTTTTAGACAAACTTAAAAAATCCTCCTTTCAGTTTTCTCTTCACCTTTGCAAAAGCTATTATTGCCCAAACAGAACTAGGCAGTTACAGCATGTCAAAGACTTTGCTCCAATTACAGCAATGTGTCATGGACATCTGCTCTTCCCTTCATACACCTCACTGCACTACAACACCAGCTCAGCTCCACACAAGAACAACTGACTGCTAAGCCTAGAAGGCATAAATGGATACATTAACTGAAAACTTCACTTAAAATGCAACACAGGGCCCTATTCTGAGTAGACTTCCTTGGTGTACATGCAACACAACACCAAGCACAAAACCGAGTGGACACAAACAAAATGCATAACCCTGTTTGGGAAATGTAGGCTAGATCATATTAATCTCCAGCACAGCAATACTTCAAACAGCCCTGCAGGAAAGATATGCTGACCTTTAATTCCTACTTCTAGGATGTGCTTTTTATTCATGCTAGCTGTACTGAAAATAGATTTCAACTCTGCTTTCCTTATGGCTCAGAAACCTGGTCACTGAATGAAAAGAAACATGGAAAGATGCACACTTGGACTAACAAGAAGAGACAAAGACAAATAAATGAATCAAAGAACAAACAAAAGTATGTGACATCATTTCAAAAGTGACAACTTTCAAATTGCAATGGGCCAGACACACTCCAAGAAGAGTAGACCAAAGGTGGACAAAATAATATCTAGAATCTAGAAAAAGCCCAAGACCACCACATCAAAGATGGAAAGATTCAATTAGATGATTTGCTGGTGTGACCTGGAAGAGAGAGACTGTACATTGAAACAAGTGGAAATATCTTGAGGAGGCCTTCATCCAGCATTGGATTGATAAAAGCCAATTAGGACTGCAATTTGAGATCATAATTTGGATTGTTTGGTAGGTGCGTGTATTTATTAGTATTTGTGTTTAGAGAAAATCTAGGAAAAGCACAGTTAGGCTCCAGGGAAGGTAGCATTTTGTTTTGGGCTTTGTTTGTTTTGATTACCAACAAAGCACAGTCTGTATACAATAAATTAACATTTTTGCACCATATCACGGCCTGTGTGTGTGCCCGTTTCCAAGACGTTTAAATCGAGCGCCGTGGTCATTCCCCCACATTGGCACAATCTATAAATCTTTTGGGGTGCTCATTTTAAAAAGGAAGGGCTTGTACTTTGGATCCCAAACTGACTTCAGAAATAGCTGGTTTAGCTGAAACCTCAACTGCTTTCACCACTGAAACATACTGGAATCAAACAGTTATCAATGGTCAAGACCAAGATCATCTCACATGGGGACTAAGGCCCTTTGTCAACCTCTAGACAACAATGGCTTTGCTACTGTCAGTTCTGCAGAAAAATATCAAGAAAAATAAGTGCTTTCCTAGACTTGGAGAAGCAGATCTCAATCAATTGATGGTCAGCAGGGTATTAAATAAATAGGGCTTTAATTCACAGGCCCCATGAGGAGGGTGATATTCATTACACTAATTAAAAAAAAAAAAAAAAAAAAAATGTAATGAGGAGGCCAGTTCTAGTCTAGTCTGTTACCACTTTTATAATAAACCTGAAAACCTTTAGACAATACTGTTCCATTTTATTGAGGTTGTTGCTAAATGTGGCTGGTCGAAATCTATTGCTCTGTGAGCCAAATGCTGCCTAATCTCAAATTAAATGGGAGTGCCTACAATTGGTCTTCCCAGAATGCTTTGTCAAAGGCACAGAAATATGGCATACATTAAAACTTCAGCAGAAAAGATCTAAATATACTTAAAGATCTGCACTGAAAGGTTTGTCAGTTTATTAGGCCAGCTCAGTGGTTCCCAAACCTGTACCTGTAGGAACCCTGGGTCTGCTGGTTTTCATTCCAGCCCTATACTCAACTACCTACCGATCTGTATGTTTAACAGCTGAAAACAACTGACAAGGTTGAAATATGACATTAGTTTAATTGGGGGTTTAATGAAAATTAAAACCAGTGACAGGTGTTCTGCAGGTCTAGGTTTGAGAACCACTGAGCAGACAGGCTGGACTTGAGATCTTTCTCTTGGTTTGAACAGAACAATACTTTTTATGAGCAGCACTAATAAGACAAAAGCTTGTCACAACTAAAGCAGCACAATGTTTATTTGCATTTTTTTTCTCTCCAACAATAAATAAAACATAATAAGGATAGCAAATAGCCTACTTTTTAAATAAATAAATAAAACCTAAATGGCAAGGATCTACTCATCATCTGCTGGCCTAAATGAGTAATTGCTAGTGCTTACATGTTAAGCATAGCACACATGACAAACAGGGCCTTTTTATAAGCTATTAGTGGAAAAGGAAGATTAATCTCTATGACCTGCAGCCTAAAAAAGATCAAACAGCACCACCAAGCACTATGCCCTACTACTGCAGATCATTAAACAAGGTGTTGTTTCACTCTTGACTGCCTTATTGTATTGTCACCCTTGACCCCATTTGCTGAAGCTGATGTATGTTGGATCCCTCTATACAATTGTATGTGGTATACATCTTACTCATACACTATAAAAATGTGTACAAATGCGTAACCATTAAAACAGTAATTGAAGGAAACATGCTAGTTGCCCTTTAAGGCAATGATGTGGCTGAATGGGAGGTCAGAGATATGCATTTTCCATATTTATTTAAATCTGAAATGAAGCTTCAGAATGCAAGAAAGTAATCTTCTAATACAGACACTTTGTGATCATTTTGAAGGTTTCTTGGAAAATAAGTCCCAACACCTATAACACACAGCACTTCCTGGTCTGTCCATTTGGCACTTTCTACTGTTCAACAAAGGTAAGTCAATTTAAAACACCAGGGCAATCTGTGGTCTGGTTTGTATCCACAATGCCAAATCTCTACTGTATCGCTCACAGATTAGTTACGATTAGCTATTGCTTTACAGCAGTGAATTTGGCTTCAGCTTGAATAACGGTCCACATGCAAACTCAAGCCCTTTAACTCACACATTTCCAGGCATTTCAGCATGTTTACAGAAGGATCATCTGCATAGCACACTAAGTTTGATCAAAACAAAGATTTGTTTGATAGATATTTACGAATCTCAGCAAGGCTAGTAGTAGAAGGTAGCATAAGATTATATATTATGTAAAGATAATGTTTACATGTTAGATCTATATTATATATATAATAAACATACATACATACATATACACACACACACACACATATGCATTTCTAGATAAAGGTCACTATCATTAATCTATATTTCTTCCCGTTTCTAGCTATGTTAGCTGACCCATGCAAATTTTAAGTAATATTTGTCTGTTTTTAAAAGCATTTGGAATATATATTTAGTACAATTGCAGCACACTTCCACTTCCCTGAGGTTCAGAACACCTCAGAATATCCTCTGTCCCCTTCAGTGCCATTGTGAGCAGTTCTCCCTAGTTCCCGCTACGTTTCCACCACAAGCACCGCCCTCACTACTCACACTGGGATGTGGGCAGCAGATAATTAACAAGAAGGGCGGTTAAGAGCAATGCTGAAAGTCACCTCACTTAAGAATCACAATGAAACACATGAAGGGGATTTGGCTTTACATCTTGCTTGCTTTGATCAAGTTGTTTATGGAGAGAGAGAAGAACTTAAATGCTTGACCTTTGATTACAGATTCTTTTGTGTTTTAGATTCTGTTTCGAATAATAATCAAAGTTTGTTTGTTTCCTTTCCTCAATATTTTTCATAAATGTGTAAATAGTCAACCAACTGGGGGTACAATAACCTATTTAGATTAGAGAGTGAGCATTATATAACCCCTAGGGAGAGCCTTTTTTTTTTTTTTTTAAGTGACTTTTTCACAAATTAATACAAACTGAAAACTTCTTGCATCTGTTTAAAATTACACATTTAATCTGTAAACTGTTAATGGCCCTCATTCTCCTCTGAAGGTTTGCTTTAAAAAAAAAAAGTTAACTGAAAGGATCATTTGTGGAAAATCAGACAAGAGCCCTTTCCACACTGCTGAGTACTGTATCCACAAACAGCAAAACACATCATCTCTCAAACCAAGTATTTAGTGGGCTAATACTATGCTTTCGTATGGTACAGCATGGAGCCTGGCTAAGTTCCAGCAGGAACCTTTGCTCAGTCCTGATTTCCACATCCACAGAAGTCAGTCAGTCAGAGATCTTCAAAACCATTTAAGAGAAGAGGCCAGATTTCATCCTCAAGGGCATTCCACTTAAGCTGCTTAGCACCTGGAAACGTGTCTATCTCCAGCTAAACACTATACAGATTCCCGTCAGGTTAAAATTAGCTAACTTGACAGAGAAAATATGCATGGGACAAAATGCCCAAGGGCATAATGAACATAAATCCATCAATGTCTGTGAGCCCGTAATATCCTTGGAGATCCTGATGTAGATTATTAGGCCAATGTAAGAACAAGGTCTAGTTTTACTATAAGAAAATAGGACAACAGCACTTTTCTGAAAGGTGCTCAATTGAATCTGCCTGGCTCTGAAAATCAGCAAAGAGGCAAGAGATCCTGTGGCCTTTCAGGGCTGGAAGCTGAACTCCTACTTGGAAAATGCATACCGTGCAAAATTGATCAGTTGTTACACTATTAAGACTGGAAGCTGTACTATAGATGGCAAAGTCACTTTAACGCTATGACCAAAGCAAGTTCAAGCACACACCACTAGCACACACCGCAAAGTTAACTATAACAGGCTGTTTCATCTAGACCTAAAAAACCAAGAAACATTTCAAAACAATTGGAGCACTCATTTTAAGGCCTGCTGGAAACTATTCTCCCCGTGTTCCTTGAGACATATTCATAGATACTGCAACCAGTCATGCATAAGCACCACAAATACACACCCTTGTCCATCAAAGCTGTCAAAAGATTTAAGTTAATACAAAAACAATTAACAAAAGAGTTGCAGTCAGCATGTTATACTTCAGACATTTTAAATAGTTTACAGTGGTTTTAAATACTTAACAGGTATTGAAATGTTTGCTTATTTTTTGTTATTAAAGTGTACAAATACACTGGTTATGTGTATAGAAGGGTGGTTATGGTAGGGGAGTAGTGGTTGGGGCTCTGGACAACTGAGCGGAGGGTCGTGGGTTCAGTCCCAGATGGGGGCTGTTGTACCATTGAGCAAGGGACTTTACCCAGATTGCTCCAATAAAAACCCAGCTGTATAAATGGGTAATTTTATGTAATAATAATGTGATATATTTTAATACCAGTAAGTCGCCCTGGTAAAGGGCCTCAGCCAATAAATAATAATATAATATGGTCATGGTACCTGCAGACGTCGCTCTAAGACCCTTGGAAAGCTTGTTTCCAGTCTAATCATTATATCTGTGTTTCTAAATCTTGAAAATCAGTATTACATCTCAGTTAGAAATCACAGTTCATCAGGACACCTTTAATAGCAAGCCTAATTACAATTAAAGGCCTGTAGCAGCCAAGGGACTCAGGAACCCCAGGAGAGCATGTCAGATTGCACCCGTGTCTCGGGGCAAATATTAAACCAGTACACCATGTACTGAAAGTAAAGTTTGAAAAGCAACAGAACTGGTTAGGCAGGCTTACTTAGACAAGTGACATTTCACTGCTGAAAAGCAAGTTTTATGAAGTCAGATTGTATCCGACACCAAAAGAACTCAACCTTTCATAATTGGCACATTCCTTCGCATTTTACAGCATTAACCCCAAAAGTGTTAGATGTTTTTTGTTATTGTACCAGAACATACAGGCAGTCAATTAAGGTTCATTTAAAGAGCTAACTATAAATATTATTAAGTCTAAGTATATTATTAAGGGGGGAGTGATACTGATGCAGGCATGAAGGGGTGAATTATTAGATAAAGTCACAAGTTACACTGCTGTATTGACTGTGAGAACGTCAACATGAACTTTCCTGTTTTGCCTTTAAGCAATAATGTTGGAGACTGGGAGGGGAGGTTAAATTATTAATGTGCTCAAAATGTGTACTCTTTATGGCGGTGATGCTCCAGTGGTTTCATAATGTTTTTTTTTTAATTTTTATTATTAAGAAGCAAGGAATTCAATGTTGTAACATCACACATCTACAGTGAACATATTCCGTCCTTTACCTTCTCAACAACAATCAGCAGACTCTTATTTAAACCAGATTATTGATTATTTGAGCTGCTACACATAGCAGTGGACTAGCGGTGTGCTGTTATGTAATAATTATAATTTTTTCCATTGGGGCTGAATGTACACTATAGAGGTTACAGAAGTTGCCAGAATCATGTGCGCTCAATCCTGCATTCAGTGTAATCTGTCAAGTGGACAAAATGTACCCCTTCACATTCAAATTTAGGAATTTAGGTCTGGAATTTTCCACCAGCTCGCCTAATAATGTGCCTCGAACAATATGCAAAAAGGTGACACCCAATTGGTTTGTCCAAAAAAGGCCTCAACATAAACAAAGAACATTTGACCAAAAACAAAGGAGCCGTTTCTCTAGCTATACAGAAGAGCTTTTTACAGCACAGTCAGGAATAAACTGAACACCCTACGAATCGGATACCAGAAAGATACATTTCTGTTCAAAATAAGCTTTTTTCTTTTTCTAAAAGGTATTTGCACTTAATACTATTGATACTCATATTGGCTCGTATTCACTATAGTTATACATTTTCTTATTTGGTCCAGGTTTTGCTGTCACTATCTCCTTCCAGCTGTTCCCATCAACACTTCTTCAACATGCTCATTGTAAATTTGAACTGAACCCAGTGAACTTTTATATCTGAGCACAAACCAGTACAAAGCAATGGCCTGATTTAAAAAAGAAAGTGCACTGTATGCAAAATATTTAGGTCTGCAGGTAAATTAGCCCTTTTGCAGAGGATGGAGGAATTCCTTTCTGCAGATTGGACCATTCCATTCGCATAGCTGATAATCTATTAATTATCTTCACCATGATGAACAAAGTGGCACCTCAAATGCTGGGAGGTAGTTTGAGTGTATGATTTCTCTCCTACTGAATATTTATGAAGCATCTCCTCACTGAGGGAGAGAAGGAGCATCACTAGATTATCTCCCTTAAAGTCAAAATCTAAGTGAATGCAGAGGTTCATTGAAGCAGGAATACCATCGTCCAGCGTAAAATACTAAAAATAAAAGGCTATGTACAGGCTATAAATTATATGTTATTATTATGACTAACAATAGTATGAAGTAAAAAATCATTTGACAAGGGGTGATCAGACCACATATAGCCTGACATGGGATTTTGCCGCCCAAGGTGCCTACAGTAGTGCGAGCAGTTACCTGGATGGGGTCTGGAAAAAGGGCCATCTTTCGCCTGCGTCACTCCAAAGCACAGGAACACCAAGATACTGGCGACTATCCCCCTGTAAAACAGAGACCAAGCAGCAGATTCAGAACTCATCTTCAGAAAGAAAACACTCCATGGGAAGTCAGTAGTATTGGTGAACTGATTAATGCTTTGCTGAGGAATGGGTGGTGGCTTCTAGAGCCTTAGGACTTCAAGCAGGGAGGAAATAAAATCCTAAGTCATCTATTTTTTATATTTTGGGGGTAATTTAATTACCAATTCATATAAAATAATAGTGTAGATATAAGGCAGCAGCGCTAACCATTGCTCCAGTGGCACACTTTATTATCATCATTATTAGTATTCATGATACCCTTTCATTCACAACTATAAAATAAGATGTTGGCTATAACCTGGGGAAAGATAGTAATAGTAATAGTAGTAGTGGGATGAGATCAGACACCTTGAATAAAACGAGTTTTAGTTTAATTTCAGCTACAGTGTCAAAAGTAATATCAAGTGAGGGTAAAGGAAGACATACTGTACAGAGCCTCATCTCACTAAATATCAGCATTGTGTGACTGATCAGACCAGGCTATGGGGCTGCTGTGTTTGAGTTTGCTGCTTTTTGTACTTGATGTTGTGCCACACAGATCCCTGGGCTGGCTGCTCATTCTGAAGTTTAAAGCCTACGCAGCAGGTGACAAAAAAAGGCTGAGAATATCGAAAGACGAATCTCCAGACACTCTCATCAGCTCCTGTGTCAAATCTTAGTCCTGTGTTGTAAAGGCCCATTCAAGCTGCTTTAATTCAGATGAGAACCAGGCATTAGGTCTGCTAAAGAGTATCCTGCAACATCACTATTGTGCCTCGGTTCCACTGGCTTAAGCGTCGTGTCCTGCCATGTCGTGCCAGAGTCCCAGAGCTGTGTCTGTAAAGCAGGCCGCAGTGAATCCGTCCCTCTGATGAGCAGCAGTTTGTGTTTGTGTTAAAGACAGAGACAGAGACACTGCGAGCGACACAGCCTGACGAGAGAGGACTTGTGTGTCTGTTTTATTATTTGTGCTTTACATGCTTGTAAGCAGCGTAATAAACACGCGTTTCTGTTCAGAGATATCAGGAAGAGCTGCAAGTGTAGACAACATTATATTCAGACAAGCATGTTCCCATAAGAATACGTTTCCATGTGAACAATAATACTAAATAGCGAATATGTACTGTTATTATTATCGTCATCATTTGTGCTAGTATAGATGTATTTTAAACGGCACAGCGCGACTCCCTAAATGTATTACTCTTACTACAGATTTGTAATGCTATTTGCCGTCTTATTAATAATGTACTTATCAGACGTCCTTAACCCGGGCAAGTTACAGTTGAAACAAAATCCACACGTTTCACATTAATCATCCGGATACAATATAGCAGCTTTAATTGAACTAAAGTGCGCGTCTCAGTCATGGCGTTCATGGACGCATTTATTAATCCAGTCCTTAATGTTTTAGAGGGAAACCCAGATCTGCTGTATTAATTTATTCATTAATGTATCTTGTAAATGGACACGTTAACTGAATCGTGTTCGCCTTCATACTGACTGTGTCTGGATTGTCCTGAACACATTCACATACACAGCCTGAACACCGGCCAGCTGTCCTTCAGTATTAATACTATAGGATTATTATCCTTCAGTTTATTGTAACTTGTCAGCGCTGCGTCTGTGAATCACAGTGTTTAATGCACCAATATGAACTGTATCAGTCATTGTCTCTGTACGTTGATTTCACTCCATGCTGCTAATAAAGCTGTAATTTCTTCGTGATCGCACTCGGCACTTGAGATTATATCTTCCGACACAATGTCTCTGATCTCTTCCTGTGTCTCAAGTCAAACACACACCTCCAATTCTGATAGTGAATCATGTCCTCAGTGGGGACGGACGCTTACGGACAAGTCCAGCAGCAGCAAGTTAACCGGCCACAAAACACGGCGCGTCTGCCAGTGGAAACGGGGCACTGGACTGTGTGGCGGGTGAGGGCTTGCTCATGTGGATACATACAGACAGAGGTTTCTTGGTGACAGAATGTACAAAATGTGACACCACACGGGGGGTAGTTTCTGAAGGCTGTATGCTCAACAGGAACGCATCACTCGATTTGAAATATTAATATTGGAGTGTGATTAAAAGAGCGACAAAGAACTGCTAACATGCAGAGAAAGCTAAATAGGCATAGGAGGCAATGTATGTACACAGGCAGTCTAAGGCATACATTTTAATAAATGTAAGAATACATTTATTTACCCTAGCTTTTTGTACGGGTCAATTCTAGATCTCAACAATTGAACAGCCATCTCCGTGGAAAGCTTCGTAACCCGATGTTAAACTTTCAAGTTCTGAGCAATAAGTTCGGTCCCTAGGGTCTCGGAAGCTTTTATTTTCAGTTTCTCACCAAACCAACCTACAACCCCTGCACCGCTACAATCACATCTCGCCTCTGGTCACTCCTGAAGTCAGACATGTTTTTTCACTTTACTTTAATTTGATAATTTCCCCAAAATCTATTATAAATTCACTTTCCATTTTTTGTATCCCCCCCACATAATAAAATGTAGTTTTATTATTTACGTTATATATATATTTTCATGTTGTTAATAGCATGTTTTGTCTATAAATCAATCATTAGTTTGTATTTACTCCTTTCTGGGGGCTACTTTAATTATTAGTTGTTTGGATTGTATACAGCTATTGTCTTATTTCAATCAGCACAAACAGTTAAGGTTGTGTGTTTTGGGGCACAGGTATTTGGTTGAGGACTTAAAAACAATGTCTTTGATAAGATCTGCTGCTTAAAGAATGCTGATCAACAAACTATGTTAATTATGCATGTGGTAAATATTTGTACAACTGTATTTTAACAAGATGTAATCACTTCTGATAGATGACTGCAACCTATTGTCTATCTGAAAGGCTTCTCCAACTCACATCCTTAGTTATTTTCTTCACTTCATGTATGTATGTATGGCATGCATACAGCTCTGGAAAAAATTAAGAGACCACTTAACATTGATTTCTGAACTTGGAGTGGTCTTAATTTTTTCCAGAGCTGTATATATATATATATATATATATATATATATATATATATATATATATATATATTATGTAATAAACATATTACTCATTCATTGTTGTGTATCGTGAGAAGTTATAAAACCACTACATTTTCAATTGTACAAACTCAAACTTTGCAACTGAATTTTGAAACCTAAATTAGATTACATCTCAAGTGTGTCAGTTATCAGATCCCTCTATCAGATCTGCTGTAAAATAAAGGACTGCAATAGCAGGGGATTGGCAGTGATGTTGTGCAGGCCTTTGCTCTCACTGTGGTGCCATCTAATTCCTGTGTAATTGCTGGATGGAAACCTCTCCCACTGAGAGAGATTATTAGGGTCCCCACCAAGAAGAATCAAGCTATAACCTTTGCCCATTAACTGGTAAAATCCCCCGTTCAGAGCACAGGTGGAGTCCTATACAGACAGCACCCATTCCCTGCTAGGGTCAAATTGTCATGGCCAAATTGCAACATAAAAAACCTATAGAAAGGTGTTGCTGGGGACAGCAAGCATTTCTTCAGCTGAACGATTGAAGGGGAGTCCTCCAGCTTACTGGATAACTGTAATTATACACCTACAGATTGTTAAGGGATTGTGCCAGTAGCCCCCGCAGCCATTGCTTATTGTTCAATACCACAGAATCGAAGGCTGGAATGAACCTACAACTGACAATCGCAGGAAAACTAAAGTTTGGACGACATCCAAATGATTATGCTACGACTCCTAACTTCACATGCAACAGGCCTGATAGCTCCTAGCACACGAGGACTGTGGGGCAAACAATAGAACAAGTCAGTGCCAAGCCCAGTCAGCACTTTAACAGGAATATCCAGGAATAAGAAAGCACAGGAGAAAGAGCACGCCATGGAGAGAAGACACCTCTAAAGACTGTGCTGATAAACAAGCTTCTTTCCAATGTCTATTTTGATATGTGCAGGTTTAAAAAAAAAAAAATGCCTATCAAATTACAACATTGCCCTTAAGTAGGTAATGTAAATTATCTAAATGCCTGACAGAATAACAAATTAACCATTTGGTTTCTACCTGCATAAAGCCAATAGCACCAGCCTGATGGGTTAAAACAGATGTTTGTTCTGTACTAAAGTAAACAGAGCACATTGGACAGACTCATCTCTCTTTCACAATTAGCCTCAAAGGAATTACAGTTTCAGGATTCAGTTTAATTTAGAAGTAAGAAATGAAAGTCAGATAGTACAAGACAATGGACTTGATAAGGTAGGTTTTTTTTCTCTTAGATAGTCTTTGTAAAAAAATAAACACAGAAAAGGAACCAACCTAGTTAGAAATACTGATATATCAAAGGTTTTTTAGGCCAAGACTGTCAAAAAGTCAGTATTAAGTGAATTTAATATTGCAATTTTTGTGTCTACATTGCCTCATTTGATTTGCACAGTTAAATTACTTTTGCCGTGGGGGCTCTGGGTGGGGAAAAAAAGCATTGACTATCATCTTAATCAATCTAATTTATTTAACGGTGCTTGAAGCTATGCTAAACTCTTTGTAATCAGCCCAAGTTCTACAAATGACCTGAACCAGGTTTCTGTATCCTCAGTGCCAAGCTGCACACATGTGGGAGATGAGCACTGATAGGCTATTTGTTTTCTCCCGAGTTAAAAAGAAAAATAGTGTGCAAATGTAACTCTGCTTTTATGATTGACTTCCTATACATGACAATTGGCTAATTATCTAATTTACTACTCACTTTAATTGCCCACACATGCAGCTAGGGCAGAAAGAGGGGGAAGACAAATCAATAAATAAATAATTCTACAAATAAAAACTAGACCATCTTAAACCACAACAGATAGAATCACAAGTCACCAAGTAAACAGTATAATCTTAAAAAGTGGGATAAATCAGAGCAAGGGCATACTTTGAAAACTAGGACAGACTTTAAAATAAATATTTAAAGAAATATTGCAGTTTAGTTTGTTTAGTAGTTTGGTTAAAGTCTTCAAAATAAAAAACAGCTTACAGAGTGAATAAATGTCTCAGTGCTTAGCTCATCCTTTTTGATACATTGGAATACTACTGTAAACAATGGTGTTGGGATGGAAACAAACCTCTCATTGTATAACATTGTGAATCATTCTACGTTTCAGATGTTAAATGGTCTTATATGTAAGGCAACACCTGCTGCTATTTCTTTAAAGCACATAATATTGAATGAATGTGCACAGTGAAACAAAGTAACGATATTAATATAGATTTCTGCTGTACAATGGAGTCTGAAGCACAAAAAGACCTAAACTGGATTAACCTGCTTTGCAGTAAGACTTTTACTTTCTTCCCTGTATTAGAAGAAAAGGGGGGAACGTGTCCCATTCAGCCCATTCGGTGGATTGTTAATCCAACACCGTGACATCTTAATAAATTACTATCCACAAACATGGACAAACAACAGCAAGATAAAAATCACTAAAGCCAAACATTTGACTAGGGGAGGGGTTTTTCATTTTGGGCTTTTCCAGCAGTTTAAATCGCCCATCACAATGCCTAGTGGACTTTTCAAGTGTACTGGTGGAATTCAAAAGTTTACAATTTCACCTCCTTCTAAAGTACCTTACACCAGTGTAGCCCAGCTCCGCACCCGTCCCGAATATTGCAATCCTTCAGTCACAGGGTCCCTCACCTCTTTGTGTTGTAGGCCGTGTCCTGAGGAGTCTCTTCAAACAGCGTCACATAGCCCAGGGCACATGTCAGGATGAACAGGACTGTCAAGGTGTGAGCCCTCCTGTAAAGTTGAAACACAGGGAAACACTTTATGTACATCGCCCACACAGCAGCCGCCGCATTGGAGGCAATCCCATTTGTCCATATGTAGCATGTTCAGCTTCAACCATTACAGCCATTCCATGCCTTCAGCGCAATGTGTCTTTAATGGCTCGGGGCTCGCAGGCAGCTGTTAATAGAAGACCATCATTCCAACTTGTTCCAACTGATACACACTGCATTCTCTTTTTTTGGTATTAATATTATTAAAAAAAAAAAAAAAAAAAAACAGTGTGGGTGAAATTGCTCATCAGCTCTCGGAACAGCAATGCTGAAAATGTGAGCTGAGCAGTAGTGACGTCACACCTAGAGAAAACTGACATCAAAAAACAGGCTGGCCAAGGACTTTCATCAAGGACACATCTCAGCTAGTCATCGAGTCAAGCTATTCTACTGTAAGAGAGGTTGTCCCAAACTCACCATTCTCCCCCCTGCACGATATTAAACCATGTCCACATAACTGCAATCAACAACTGCTGTAGTCTACAGATACTCCACCTCTTTGATTTCTGTATATTTATTGAGCTCTTAGGTCTAGTACAGTGTCTCCATTTTTACAAGCTAGCAAAAGCACAATCCTGCCAAGGGGATGTTTTTCACATGTGCACTAATTCAGGGGACCTTTTCTCTGTATCACTTCATTAGGCAGCTTTGGTTTTACTCCCTGTGATTGCTCTCACTGACACTTACAAACATACTTTGAGTCTCGTCTTTACATACGGACTACCTCAAAGTTTACTATTAGCGATGGGATTCTGGTTTCAAAGCAATATGGTTTCACATGCAGTTGTGCCAGTCTTGGGCTAAATCACAGCACTTGAGCTAGTTCAGCAAATCTTCTATTTGGAGAAGAACTGAAGAACAGGTCACTATAAACATGATTTTTCATATGCCAAAACAGTAATAACCTTAAACCCCTACTGTGCATTCCTCCACCCACGTAGCCACACCCACCTGCAAAATGAACCCTAAATTACACAGTGCAAAGCTTTTGTGTAGTTGTTATTGATGGACAATATCACTTGTATCAAGGTTGAGTTTTGATCTTTGGTTGTAATACACTTATCAAGCGCTGTCTGAAAGAGTGTATCTTTTCTTTCCCCCTCAATTTCATGATGGAATGTGCGAGATGCAATGCAGTTGGTCAATACCAATCTTCAGCTACGAAGCAGTCAATAGTATGATCTCTGCTAAGGATGCATTTGACTGATCCTTTACTGATATTCCAAACAGCCCTCTCCTCTTAAGCTACATTACTAAATAGACTCTGGCCACTGTGGTTTGTATTTTGTTAATGTCTGCTGTCTCTGACCCTGTGTCTATTCTTGTTGCACTCGATCTTAATGCAGCTATTGATGTGGTTGATCACAACACACTAACAAACTGTTTAAAAGCTGTTTTCAGCTAGTTTATATGTTACCGTGCTGGTATGACCGACTCCAGGTCTTGGCCATTTGTGCGTAAAAAAAAAATTTGGAATCGGCCTTCCTTTATACCCCTAAAAAAAAGGCATAAAGCAAGAATAGTTTAAATCAATAAAGGCCACCTCTGGGCAATGTGTCCTGAATGTCACCCTGTATTATTACTTGCAAATATTTGCACTGTAAATGAGCGAAGGATTTTTGGAAAGCCTCAGTCTGAACCCAAGACAAAAACAAATATTGCACCAGTATTGCATGTTTTATTTATATGGGAGCACTATGATCTTGAGAAAACAGTAATATTGAGACCATTATTAAATGCAATACATTCACAAATATCCATAATAATTTTTCAGTAACAAAGAATCTATGGTAATTTCAAATGTACATTTTGAAGACTAACCAGAGATCATACTATTGACTGCTTCATACCTAGACTAACACCTAATTAGAGAAATCAATGCACTTTGTCTCCCCTGATATTTTGTTTTTTCCAAATGAACTCTTCCTTGTGAACCAAGTGTCAGAATAAATAAAAACTTTGACCCACATGCTTATAGCAAACTACAAACCTATACATCATAGTGGTTAAATTTAGGAGTAGAAGAATGTAGCATCTTGCAAAAAAAAAAAAAATGAAGCCACTGCAGAGTACAGGTTTGTAGTTTTGCATTAGCAGGTGGGTTACAGTTTTGATTTAAGCCCACCCCAAGTGTGTGAATAATCTCTCTCCAGCAGTTAGCCTCTTTTGAATAGCTCAAGGTTGCCGTTACCTGTTTGTGTTGGATGTTTTATTATTGATGTAAAGTGCTGTGGGATATGCTGTTGTTGACATGTCTAGGTTACATATTAGAAGAGAACTATCTTTTATGTTTAATTATTAACACTTTGATTTATTTAAATGACTAAGGTTTTCTTTGATTCAAGACCGTACATTTTTTCAACAAATAAAATAACAGTGTTAAAACTCAGCTATTTTAAAGAGGGTGTCCGATGCCAGGCCACAGAGCAATTCCAAACTTTTACACTGCATCATTCATGGACTCATTCCACCCTCTCATTACACTATTATCAAACAGAACACATAGCTGCATTTTAACAAAGCACGCTCTATTATTTCAATGAAATGCCTGGTAATGATGTGTGTTAATGAAAAACTCAAAGCTGGACTAAACAAGTATTTGGGAAGTTCCAGAGTATCACAGTTTTAGGGGTCTAAGCACGATAACACTCACTTGAATAACTACTGCTGTTTAATACTGGAATAATTAGAGTATTTAAATTGCTTTGGTTCCATTTTGTTGGAAATTGTGCTGGATATTAAATAGCTGGCTAATTTAAAAATCCATGCTAATGATATTAAAATTGAAAGATATTTAACCATTGACCTAAAATAAAATCCTCCAAAAAAAAAAAAAAAGTGTTTTGTAATGAATTATTTTGAAACCTTTACTACATTTTCAGAGGCATAATTCATTTTTATTCTATTTTTCTATTGCCCATGTTTCATTTAGCCAACAACTGCTGGGGTGATAAAACACCCCATATACACTCACCTAAAGGATTATTAGGAACACCATACTAATACTGTGTTTGACCCCCTTTCGCCTTCAGAACTGCCTTCATTCTACGTGGCATTGATTCAACAAGGTGCTGAAAGCATTCTTTAGAAATGTTGGCCCATATTGATAGGATAGCATCTTGCAGTTGATGGAGATTCGTGGGATGCACATCCAGGGCACGAAGCTCCCGTTCCACCACATCCCAAAGATGCTCTATTGGGTTGAGATCTGGTGACTGTGGGGGCCAGTTTAGTACAGTGAACTCATTGTCATGTTCAAGAAACCAATTTGAAATGATTCGACCTTTGTGACATGGTGCATTATCCTGCTGGAAGTAGCCATCAGAGGATGGGTACATGGTGGTCATAAAGGGATGGACATGGTCAGAAACAATGCTCAGGTAGGCCGTGGCATTTAAACGATGCCCAATTGGCACTAAGGGGCCTAAAGTGTGCCAAGAAAACATCCCCCACACCATTACACCACCACCACCAGCCTGCACAGTGGTAACAAGGCATGATGGATCCATGTTCTCATTCTGTTTACGCCAAATTCTGACTCTACCATCTGAATGTCTCAACAGAAATCCAGACTCATCAGACCAGGCAACATTTTTCCAGTCTTCAACTGTCCAATTTTGGTGACCTTGTGCAAATTGTAGCCTCTTTTTCCTATTTGGAGTGTAGATGAGTGGTACCCGGTGGGGTCTTCTGCTGTTGTAGCCCATCCGCCTCAAGGTTGTACGTGTTGTGGCTTCACAAATGCTTTGCTGCATACCTCGGTTGTAACGAGTGGTTATTTCAGTCAAAGTTGCTCTTCTATCAGCTTGAATCAGTCGGCCAATTCTCCTCTGACCTCTAGCATCAACAAGGCATTTTCGCCCACAGGACTGCCGCATACTGGATGTTTTTCCCTTTTCACACCATTCTTTGTAAACCCTAGAAATGGTTGTGCGTGAAAATCCCAGTAACTGAGCAGATTGTGAAATACTCAGACCGGCCCGTCTGGCACCAACAACCATGCCACGCTCAAAATTGCTTAAATCACCTTTCTTTCCCATTCAGACATTCAGTTTGGAGTTCAGGAGATTGTCTTGACCAGGACCACACCCCTAAATGCATTGAAGCAACTGCCATGTGATTGGTTGGTTAGATAATTGCATTAATGAGAAATTGAACAGGTGTTCCTAATAATCCTTTAGGTGAGTGTATAGTTCTAATGATAAATCATCACAGGAAGGTGTCACCTTAAAAAAAAAAAAAGACATCCGAGATTTCAAGCCTACTCAATATACAGGTTCGAGTACTAGAATGTGTGTTACCACAGACGACAGTTTTATTCCACAGTTCATAACCTGTTTTGCAAGTACAGCCCTAAGTCTTCAGCATTCTAACAACAAGAAAACAAAACTGCCTGACAACTTAAATCAAAAGCACCACACCTTCAAAGATGCCCATTTCCCCTGTGAACGTAACCTTCAAATCAGAGCCAACACTTTCCGTTGAAAGAACACGCAAAGACAAAATTGAAAATTAGAGAAGCACAGCCTGGGCATTTTGGAAAACACTCATCTGCAATGGGTATCCTGACTAAGCCCACTTCTATAAGTCTTCTGTATTAAACCTTGCTTTATCCAATACAAAATTAGACACTACTGTACCTGAAAGTCCAGGAGTCTTCGGTCTCCAGATGCATGGAAATCTCCTCCTACAGCCCACATACAGCGATTTGGCACTGTTACCTCAATGAACCCGACAGACAATAAGTCAAGGGTCTCTATCATAGCCAGATTTTAAAATACATACATACATAAATAAATAAAAATAATCTACAAGAATTCACATCAGTGTGAGCATGTGATTGAGTGTGTGTGTGTGTGTGTGTGTGTGTGTGTGTGCGGGTGCCCCGAGTGTTGAGTGTGAAAGTGTGGGGGAGTGTTTGTGTTTATGTGGACTTGTTCATGTGGGAGGACCTGCTGTAGGTGACGGGAAGGCCAGGCCCTGTCCTTCAGCACACACCGCTCAAATGCTAATTATTATTATCTGGCTTAAAGTCTTTAAGGATCCCAGGCACTTTTGCTGAAGAAGCAGAGACTGGGATACAGCCTGCAGGAGTGCTCTGCTGTGATTTTTTTTCCCCCTCACACAGAAACTGTTCCTATGTTTCTAAGATGCCAAACACACACAAAAAAACAGCTGACTGTCCTGTCCCATTGAACCGATATAGAAGATGTCTTGAATTACCAAAGCTGTACCCACAAGTGGTCAAATCAACATACAAAACTGCTCCTCTCATACTTGGCCACAAGAATTGCCATTAGGTATTTTTCCTTTTTTTTTTTTTCTTACTTAAAAACATTTATTCTTTCAAAACCGTTTTAAATATATAAATAACTCAAGACAGAATGTCTTCCTTATGGCAGTTAATATATGACAATGCTTTATTTGTAATCAACAATAATTTAATAGGCTTTACCAAGAATAATGTGTCACTCCCTACACTAAAGACATACAAAACACACACACAAAACATCAGTTTAATAGTTTTTGAAACTGGGATCACCACCTTAAATGTACTCACTGACTACTGAAATGAAAGGCGTTTTGAAGCTGGGGTGGGGTGAGGCTATTGTGATGCTATAGGACTGATTAACATTAATAATGCAGTCTGATTTGAACAGAATTTATTTAGAAATGTGGTGTCATAAATGATAGTGCCTTATTTGTCCACATACTATTAAATACAGATCACAGATACTCCTACACTAGTGTTAGTACTAGTATAACATGCTCTCCGAGTAGGAGTCTTAACAGACTTTAACCATGAGGTGGAGTAACCAGTGTCTTGGTTACAGTAAAGTAAAGCAGTCTGTACCTGATACGCCTAAACGCAAACACGCATTGGCACATCGACCTCGTTTTCTATGCAACACAGAAGTTTAAAACCTTTTTTTATTTTCAAACTGGATTCGAAACCCTCCAGCAGAGCCCCATGAAAGCTGTTCCGTCATTGAAATGGCTATTAATAACATGAATTATACATTGTGCATCATCTGCAATGTAAAAGAAACAATCCTATAACCACCAGAAGCCCAAACCATACTGCTAACCACTCCGACCCAGGTGAATCTTGCAGCTTTACTACAGACATGCCACTGACCAGAAAAAGGTGTTGGTTCCGTCGTCGAACACCTCCGACTCGGTGGTCCTCCGGAACATGTCCTCCCTGGAGATGTGCTTGGCGGACTTGGGTCTCACCGGGTCCGAGGCAGCCGAAGACGGGGACAGCACCGGCTCCACCGAGCCACCGTTTGCCTGCTCGTCCGCGGACGGAGTGCGAGCAGGGGGCGCGCTGCCCTTCCTCTCGGGCTTGGTCATCCTGAAACCGGCCAGCCGCCGCAGCCACGGCACAGCGCGCTGGTCCTCGACAATGCGGCCAATGCGGAGACGCTGCTCGTTACGCAGGGCCTCGGCAAGTCTCACTACACGGAAACACGCCCGCTGGCAGCCCGGGTCACGTTGGTCTCGTCTCGTTAGTTCCAGTAGGAGAGCACCATAGCTTTACACTTATCTGATCTCCTCCTCAAACTCGCAGTGTCCCGACCATTAGTAGCGCACACATGCAAACCGAGCCGAGCCGAGCCGTGCTGCTGACATTTAAACTAAATTCGCAGTCCTCTGACGTCTCCAACCACGTGTGTTGTGCGACTACTTATGAAATTGTGCATCAAACAAGTCCTCTCACATCCACAGGCACTCGATCGCGCTGCCCCCCTCTACTGTTTGGCATGACAAACTCTTCTACAAATAATGAACCGAGCAATGCTGCTGCAACTGGCTGAAATACGCGTTACTTTGATTTTAAAATCCCTGTGTCTACAGTAAAAGGGGGGTATGGTTGCATGTCTGTGTTGCATACACAAACATGGTTAAGCTAGCGAAAATGCATGCTTCTTTGCGACAGCAATGAGACACGCTATTGCAGAGATCCCTTTGTGGTCCTGCGTCGGCTCCTCTGTTTGTTTTCTTTTATTTTCCTTTCTGGACTGAAAACCGGGGCGAGCCGAATAATCAAGTTATTTCTAAAATAAAGCGTTGCTGTAAATGCTCACAGACAAACTGGATGCAACCAACCGACCTCCGTACCCTCGACTTTAAGAAAAACATAGGGAGGGAACGAAACCTCGGTCGCGCAGGTGGAGCGCAGATTGTTGAAGTGTTGCACAGATTTGCAGGATTCGCCGATCCCATTGGTCGAGCTGCGCAGAACTGCGGACATTTGCGCTACACGAACGCGACCCCAGTTTTCCGCGGATCTGCGCTGCCGCACCAATGGGATCGGGTAATTCTGCAGATCTGTGCATAACTGAGGAATTCTGAGCTACAAGGACGAGACTCGCTTTGTGTTGTCACTTCCTACACGTGATGGGCAACGTCACCGAAATGTGCGGATCAGCTGATGACAAGACGTGCCGCATTTCTCGCAGTGGGCACATTCATGTTGTATCGCCCTCTTCGTCTGTTCAGCACACGTGTGTGTAGAATAGTGAGTAGCACCTTTAAAGTTGAGAAAAATACGTGTCTCAACAAACACATCAATAAATCATATAGATTATGTTGCAATATCTTTCTGGCATGACCATTTCTCGAAAAGATTCCTGTGAGGCAACATTTTTAACCTTTCACCTAGCTGGCTGACTTTGTGTTTTCGTCCAGCTATTGTCTTGCACCACTGAGTTAAGGAAGCAGTTCCCTATATAGCAATGTCCCTATTAAATTCACACATTCAATCACTCCTAAATAATACCATTATTTATAATTAATGATAACTGCCTTTGATTGGAAATAATTTACACCTGTTCATCAACATTATTCTCTGTTGCATTATTATTTTTGCCCTTTTCCAGGACAACTTACAATTGTTACTATATCACATTATTTTTATATACAATAACCCATTTGTACAACTGTGTATATTGATTGACCCCACAACCCTCTATCTAGGAGTCCACAGCCCTAACCACTACTTTAGTTATTTGTTTTTCACATATTAAGAGATTGCTACTACTTTCTGAGATTGATTATAACAAAGGCCAGTAAGTCCTGTACTTCAATGCAGCAGTCAACTAAGGCCAACTATACTAGCTTGTCAACTATAACAGCTCATCCTTATCAAGATGCCCCTATCCCAGCTAACCGTCTTCCTGCGTCATTGTTTTTGTGGTCCGTGGGGAAACAAAGTCCACAATTTAAATGACCGGGGTGGTCCAGTAGCTTTTGGTCAATGCTCACCTAAAACTAATAGTCATCCTATTGTATTGGACTGCACCATATCTCATAGAGATTTTCAGAAAGCTTTCCTTCGGTGCCAAAAATTGAGAGTGACTCACAATCCACTAGAAACATTTAGTACATTTATTTAGATTAAAAAATTGTACCAATCTATAAAGGGGAGTAACCCAATATTTCCATAGAAAAATTGCATTATTCAGGAACAGGAGTGGGATCTGTTAGGATGTCTTCCAATTGTATGACACATCCAGATTCCGGTATATCTAATGCATGTCAGTTTTTTCAGGTGACACCAAAGCTATCCCGAATAGCAGCAAAGACAAGAGGCCATGTGAAGTGAATGCAAATAATGTGATGCACACAACCAGAAAGTACATGAACAAGACAAAAGAGATGGTACATGTTTAGCTCAGAGTTTCCCGAGGAAACATTGATTTGAAATAAAATAATAAAACAAAACAAAATAGAAAACACCTTGGACAAGACATGCATTATTGAACTGTGAGAAGATGGTGCAAAAATTGTAGAATGCACCTATTTTATTATGGGTGTACACTGTCAAAATATGTGACTCCCCCAGCTATCTCATACAATTTTTATTTTCATTACTGTTTTCATGATATATTATTGAATAATGGATGTTTTTTTCAATAAATATATGAATAAAACAGTATGTAATTACTTAGCAATGAGAATCTGTTATAGGCTGAAGTGTGTTAACTATATCGTTAAGGGGTATATATACCTATGCATTGTGGAGATGAAAAGGACAGGCTGTTGTGGTGTTCAATATCTTTCAGTAGTCTTTGTTTCCAAGCCAATGCCTAGGAAATATGTTTAGTTTGCATATTGTGCCCCAGGGACTAAGAGTCTCACAGGGTTAGCTTGGGAACAAACTCTGGCAAGAGTATTTGTTGTTTTGTCTCTGTACAGGGAAGACTTTCAACAAGCACATTTAAGAAAGTATGTGGATAATAGAAGTTTACTCATTTCCAAGAACTGGTTTGTGTGACCGTACAAACTCAACCCGTAAATTATTGCACTTTTATATGGAATGTGTGGATTTAATTGAAATGCAGTGAATTTTTGGAAAACAAAATGTGTGCTCTCTGGTTTGTCATGAATTAAATTCTATTAAAAAAAGTCAGTGTTAACTCGTCGTAAAAACATACACCATCCAAATTCTAATCACTCAATTTCAGCTTTGTCAAAACAGCAAGCAAAGCATTTAAAAATTATACTTAAAAAATATATTATTATTTCAAAATTAAATTTTTAAATAGAGAAACATTACATTTCACATGTGCCGACAACACTGTATAGAAAATATTTGGTTTGAAAGATTTCACATTTTAATATCAGTTCAAAAGTTGAAAATGTAAAGAGAACGGGGAAAAATAATATACCTAGTGATCCTTTCAGATTTTTTGGGGGGTTTTCATCTTGTTCCCATTTTTATTGTTGTTTTTGGTTTGAACATCAAAACAATCACGGACATTCACTTTAAGTTGCTAAACACAAAATGTCATTAAACGTACAGCCATCTCGATTTTCTGAAACATACAGACAAATAAGTGATTAACAATTGAGGGTAAACAGATGCAGCAGCTCAAGTTTAATATGATTTGTTATAGTATTATGATATATTTGTTTATAACAAACACACTGAATCTGATTAAAGATTAAAAAATAACACAGAACAAGACTTTGAGGAAAGGACGGAACTGAACGACAATAATGTCCCTGAACAGATCACCTTGGAATCAGATTTCCTATTGCATTTCAAGGTCATACTTTTCAGGCATTGTTTCCTCGGTAGTTAACCATAGAGAACAGCAAACAAAGAGTCAAAATCCATAACAGGTGAGGCTCCTGTGTTTGCGGCTTGTGCATATTATGTTGATTCAAATGGACTGATCTAGCTAATGCAAAAATAACAATAAAAATAATAATATACAAACATGAAAACACAGAAACCAATATAAACAAATGTTTGAATTCATCAAGTGTCCAGTACCGCAACAGGATGTGTCAATGTGCTGTGTATTGATTTTGGTCCACTCAGTGTGAAGGAGTATCTTGGATGCCATGACAGCCTCTTGAATATATTCAGTTCTTTTCCACATATGATGACTGTGTTAAACACGTACATTACTTGTGGCAAATGGAAGACAAGGGGCATGGATAAGACTGGACATTTATATTTATCTACTGAACAACAGGTAAACAATATGACCCATCAAACGGGTTTTGTAAACAAGTATAAAAGAATCAAGAAAAAAGTTGAAAAGATGCAGACATAACAGTGAGTGTATATATATACACACAGTGAGGCACAACTGGTTTTGATAAGGCACATGGGAAAATGTGTATTGATGTTCTATCATAAAAATGTGTTTTTTAATCTTCATAATAATATCATAGCTGTGATTTCACAGTAAAAACAAGTTGGGATTCTACTTTAGTCATACTGTAAACAGTTTTTATCTGTAGTCGGAAAGTTATTGTGCAGATATTGAAGATTGTCAAAAAACCTTTGAGTGACTACAAGTATATCTGCAAAAACACACAAACACACTAACATGGCCCTAATGTATGTACTGTACTGCAACAGCTATGTAAAGTCTGCAACATGTCAAGCAATCATTGAAGATGTTTTTGCTATTGCTGTCTTGGCGTCTTGTCAGTTATCTTTATTTACTTGTCTTTATTTCCCTCTTCTGATGCCGCCTGTTGTTTCTTAGACCAGTTTGCTGCAGACCCTGCCAAAAAACAAAACAAAACTGCATTTTAACCCCTCCAACAACAATAAAGCAGGGGAATAAATCCTCACTACAAACATGTATTTATACAAAGAGTGATTTACAAAGCTTTTTGTTTTTGTCGTTCCAGCTGCACATGTGCTAATATTTGTCTGAAAGCAGGTCGATGTCTGAAACTATACATTGGAGCAATAATGTAATTGCTTAGGTTATACTATTATGTTATCATTAGAAACATCACTATACAATACAGAATATATTATATGGTGAATCTTTGTCATATGTATATAAAAAGCTTCACTTAGGCTAAATAAATTATGACTCTTGACTCTGCTATGGTAGAAAACATTTTGGCTTTTTTTCGGAACACATTGAAACACTGGCTTATTGTCAGTTGGACAGACTATGCCCAGCTGTGTGCTCTTCAGAGATGTTTTGCAAGATGAATTCCCAGGGGTACGTTCTTTGTAGGTGGAAAAGTAGGTTATCCGGTTAAATTTCAGGATAACTTGGCATAAACTCAGGATTTTCCGTTCTCAGAAGCAAGTTTAAAGTTCAGCCAGCTATGTTTGCAGGGCAACATGTACAGCATCTCAAACCTGCTTCCTGGCAGGTTAACCTGAAGTTAACTGGATAAGAGTTTGAATATATTTAATCTGCCCAATGAAATGTCAGCTGACATGCCCCCAAAGATGATGCACATTCCTAGCAGACCCACATAATCACACAGATTATTAAACCACGTATGAGGAACGGACCCTAGATGGTTTGCCTGATGTGGTAAAATGTAATAATAAATGTGAAGGGGTGATATTGGCCACTCTGGCCGTTGAAAACTGCTTTTTGAGCTGCGCTTGTTACACATACAAATTGCCTGGATATGTGTTTTTAATATTGTTATATTTTTACTATTTATGTCTTAGCAGATGCCCTTGTCCAGGGCGACTTTCAAAATATAAGAGCATTATATATAAGAGTTACATACAAAAATATACCTCACAGGGTCTTCATAGGTTTCGGTCACACCACATTGGTGATAGATAATGTAGTTGGCAAAACTCTTTTCTAACACTGTTAGGTTTAAGACATCTGTTCAATTTAAATAGATAACGTATTTACATTATTCATCTTTAAAAAAAAACTAACAAAGGAGTCATCATGTAACATAACATAATTCAACATAACCCCTCATATTGTGTGGCGCCACCTTGTGGATGTAGACAACTATGCCACCCCATCAGGAGAGGAGAACCCTTATTTCAAACATTATTCCACCAAAAGAACAGAACCGTGAACAGCTTGCTTTAGATTACTTCGCCTCTAGTCCAAATTGTCCAAAATACAGTATATGGAGAAATCTGAAAGCAGCATTTCCACTGATTTTATATAAAGAAAAAGCCTTACTTGGGTCTTTGGGGGCATTCCTTTCACATCTCAGGGTACTCTGTGAGAAGCAGTCAGCCATCCAGGACAGGACATCACTACAGTACTTCACCTTCACACAAGACACAAGACAGCACATCACACAGCGGTGTACACCTGCACACCCTGCAAACCTTCTGCTTCACCTATGCAACTGTAGCAGGGGCTCATAGTGTGTGTGAGCTCATTGCAGTGATGTCATCCCTCGCTACATGGAGTCTTTTAGTGGAGCAGGTTTGTGGCTGTATGGAGTGGGTCGCTCAGAAGTGTGCCTGAGAGACAGTGACTTGAATCCTGGGGGGAGCTCTGAACTCTCATGTGACGCAATACAGCATATCGAAAAGGCATCTCTTTCCAGAATTGTTTTACTAATGTGGGGTTGTCATTATAGGACCCTCACTGCTTAATCTACAAAAGAAAGAAGCTAATTATTTGTATTGGCTTTGGCCTCATACACCCCCACATACTATTTTAAGTTTTTAAAGAGTGCAAAAAAAGCTGAAAGAAAAATAATATTTAACATTACCTGCGTGTATTGAAAACCACTTTATCTGTTTTTAATCTTGTCTTCATACTGTGGGTATATTGTTACTGTGATTTCTATGCTTGAACAATGAACTGAAAATTATATAAAGCTTTATGAACTTGTTGCAAGTACACAGCAGAGCAGAGAATAGCTCCAGGACACTTCATTTCCTCCAATCTCTATTGCTCTCCAAGGCCTGGAAATAAATTGGGAATCTTTCAGGTTCCTGATGATGATGTAATGTCCAAGCCCGCCTGTGGTCTTTGGAAGTATTCTACCATTACTGTAGCTGTATTCTCATTTCAATGACACTTTTTTTCCCAGCTTACCTGTGTCTCAACTGACAAAAGTCGTTTCTCTTGATCTTTATGTCCTCCAACTATTTTCAGCAGTGATTGCACCCTACAAAACAAAAACAATTACAGATGCCTTGAGCCACAGCAGCGGTTGGAGGCAGGATAAGAAAAAAAACTGTCAAACTGCAGTACATGTGACTTACTTATTTTTTCAGTAGTAAAATGAATTATGTCTGATTAAAGTTAATTGTGTTCTGTCCCTGTGCATGTAACACATTCAACTTTATATTGACGTCATTTATTTTGACTGTAGTTGCTTTTCATCTGTGAATGTTTTTGGTTATATTGTGTGTGTATTTTTGTATTTGTATGTGCTTGTTTTTGTGTGAGTGGCCTTTGAATGTGAATAACAGTTGGACACTGAATGTTGGGGGAAATAATATTTCAATTGCATCATAGATTACAACCCACAGCCACTTCTGAAGGAAAATTCATAAAAGGTTGGCAAGGAAACAGACTTTAATCTAGATTCAGAAATTCTGAGATGTGCTTATGATAAGACACACACACACAAAAACTGTAACCAATGAGAACTGTGTTTTGTGACCTAAATAGACATTTTATCAGATTTTAAATGAGTTGGAAGGAAAATGGTTACATCAGCACTATTTCAGGAGATAGAACTGTATCACAAGAAAGAGGATTTGAATGGAAGTATCTGAAGTATAATATTCCGTATCCTATTTATAATTTAGTTCTTTAATTTAAAAGAAAAAACAAAATTACAAGCATAATAGGATACATATATATATATATATATATATATATATACACTCACCTAAAGGATTATTAGGAACACCATACTAATACTGTGTTTGACCCCCTTTCGCCTTCAGAACTGCCTTAATTCTACGTGGCATTGATTCAACAAGGTGCTGAAAGCATTCTTTAGAAATGTTGGCCCATATTGATAGGATAGCATCTTGCAGTTGATGGAGATTCGTGGGATGCATATCCAGGGCACGAAGCTCCCGTTCCACCACATCCCAAAGATGCTCTATTGGGTTGAGATCTGGTGACTGTGGGGGCCAGTTTAGTACAGTGAACTCATTGTCATATTCAAGAAACCAATTTGAAATGATTCCACCTTTGTGACATGGTGCATTATCCTGCTGGAAGTAGCCATCAGAGGATGGGTACATGGTGGTCATAAAGGGATGGACATGGTCAGAAACAATGCTCAGGTAGGCCGTGGCATTTAAACGATGCCCAATTGGCACTAAGGGGCCTAAAGTGTTCCAAGAAAACATCCCCCACACCATTACACCACCACCACCAGCCTGCACAGTGGTAACAAGGCATGATGGATCCATGTTCTCATTCTGTTTACGCCAAATTCTGACTCTACCATCTGAATGTCTCAACAGAAATCCAGACTCATCAGACCAGGCAACATTTTTCCAGTCTTCAACTGTCCAATTTTGGTGAGCTTGTGCAAATTGTAGCCTCTTTTTCCTATTTGTAGTGGAGATGAGTGGTACCCGGTGGGGTCTTCTGCTGTTGTAGCCCATCCGCCTCAAGGTTGTACTTGTTGTGGCTTCACAAATGCTTTGCTGCATACCTCGGTTGTAACGAGTGGTTATTTCAGTCAAAGTTGCTCTTCTATCAGCTTGAATCAGTCGGCCCATTCTCCTCTGACCTCTAGAATCAACAAGGCATTTTCGCCCACAGGACTGCCGCATACTGGATGTTTTTCCCTTTTCACACCATTCTTTGTAAACCCTAGAAATGGTTGTGCGTGAAAATCCCAGTAACTGAGCAGATTGTGAAATACTCAGACCGGCCCGTCTGGCACCAACAACCATGCCACGCTCAAAATTGCTTAAATCACCTTTCTTTCCCATTCAGACATTCAGTTTGGAGTTCAGGAGATTGTCTTGACCAGGACCACACCCCTAAATGCATTGAAGCAACTGCCATGTGATTGGTTGGTTAGATAATTGCATTAATGAGAAATTGAACAGGTGTTCCTAATAATCCTTTAGGTGAGTGTATATATATATATACATATATACATATATACATATATATATACATATATACATATATATATATATATATATATATATATATATACATATCTACATGTATATATATATATATATATATATATACATATATATATATATATATATATATATACTCCATTTTCACCCCACCTCGGAGTTTCCAATTTAACTTCTCCAGACAACTTCAGCCCACAGCCCACCTATGACACTAATCAGAGGACTAGAACACGCTGGAACTAACAATCATCCGTGAACCTGCAGAGAGCCACTGGAGTATGAGGATCCAGGACAGAATGTCCCCAGGTGAATTCTGCTCACCCGACACCCTAGAAACACATGGCCCATCTTGCACTGGGACCGTCTGGCTAATGCACCATAATTGGGGTCGGGTTTCAGTAGTGCAAGGAAAAACAGTCAATAGTACTTACTTGGCAGTGGTTGTTTTCAGCCTCTCTTCACTACTCTCCCGTTTCTCTTTCTCCAGCTTGGCTAGGTAGTTTTCCTTTTGCACCGTCTCCCAGGTCATCAGTTTCTGATCTAGAGCTTCTGGTAACTCCCACTCTGGGCAGGAAGTGAACAGTCAGCACAAACCCAAACCAGCCTGACCATTGCTAACCACTGACTGGGTTTTAAAAGCAGGAAAATAAATGGTGACTCAAAATAATAAAAAAAATGTAACTGATATCCTGCTATTGCCACTGTCTTATTTTCTGTATTACAGACTTGGAAACATTGCATTCTGATCAATTAAGTTATGTTAAATTCAACAATTTCAAGATAATTTGAATAATAAACAGCTGAAAGCCCTTCCAGACTCCTGCCCAATAGTTCCCTTAATTGGACAAGTGACTGTTTACATGCTGAAATGATTAATAAGTCATATGTGCTCCCAGTCGTAAGAAACTGGCCATTTGGTGTTGAGCTATAGAACTGGATAAGGTTTGGAGACTCTCTGGTGTTCGCAATTGCGGTGAGGACCACAGATAGTAAGTAATCATCTGGATTGTCTTTGCCTACACTTGAAGAAAGCATAGAGGATGGACAGACCTAAGGGATCCAGCTTGGACTCAGAGTTTTTGAACATGCTGAGGACGATCTGCGAGATGTGGCTGATAATGATGAAAGGGGGGGCCAGGGCAGGCCGGCTGTGATACTCCACAATCAGGTTGTAGCGCTGGAACTTCCAGAAGATGTCCGTGTTCCCTTGGACCACTTGGAAGGTATAGCTGAAACAAATGGACAGGCGCAATAGATTGTCTTGAAAGCAGAATGCATGGCCAGAAATAATCAATACTATATTATACATTATAGATGCTTTACTATATAAAACAAGATTAAATTAAATTAACTTTCAGACGGACTCTTTTCGTACATGTATGCAATTAGAGTTTATAAGCATCAACTGACTAGTGCAGCTACCACCGCAAGAACAGCATTGCTTCTCTGGGTGGCAGGCTCCTGATAATGTTTTAGACCATCCAGTAGCTCAATAATGTGTGGCTGGCGAGTCTGTCCCTGTTCCTGATTGGATCTTTTGATATTGGTAAGGTTACGCTATTTCCATATATTAGTACATCAATTCCAGTGTATTAATTAACTGTATCAATCAAATTTACCTGAACATTGCAATCAGTAGGTTAAGAAGAAGAACATTGGTGACCAAAAGGAAGATGACGAGCAGTAAGATAACAAGCCAGTTGGCGTAGAGATTAGGGCAAGGGGGTCGGGACTCCATCATTATCTCGATGATGTCCATGGTGCAGTTCGTTTCAGGCATTCGAGCAACTATAAGATGAAAAGAGAGGAAAATAAAGAACTCCATAAATTAAGAAAGGACCAAATAAAGAAATTTGTAAAATCCAGTCTCTTAGAGCCAGAAAACGTTTGGCATGGCATTAAAGAGTGACCATGTGACAGCACCATTAAATAACTGCAGACATTGACAAGGCAAACAAACAAACACACACAAATAATTAACAAGCAAATAAGTTATGTGCCTTTACTGGTCAATACCATTGCTGTATGGGGGAATTAAGCAACAATACCCAAGCTTGGAAGGGTACTGGAAAACCTATAGCTAATCTGGACATTTCTTGCTTTACCGTCAATCTCTTCCAAGGGGATCTGTCCGAAGATATGCAGGTAGGGTCTGTAGAGGACCCTCCTGAACATCCAGTCCACTCTGGGGTCATTCGGGTGAAGAAGAGCCTGGGTGGCCACCCCATAGGCAATGAGCCACACACTCAGGAAGAAGAGGAAGAAGAAGACGTCCTTCATCTATAAAAGACCAAAAACGTTGTTGGAGAAAACTGACCGAACATACTTTTGTCTTTTACCGTGTGTTAATAATACAATGTGGGAAGCATTTGGGCATTGCATTTTAATCCTACTTGTGCTCAAATCTGGAACCTTCCCACACTCTGTTTCAGGCACCTGAATCAAACGCAGGAATCAAGCATTGTGTAATCAACTTGCCATTCTCTCCACAATGATGATCTTGGGCCCGAGCTGCTTATGGATGGCAAAGATATGGATGAGACGCAGAGTGAACACCATGAAGTCCAGGGCTAAGACCGTGCGGCCCGCTTCGTAAGATGATTCGGCCATCCTGTGGAAGTGACAATCATACATTTTTTATTAAATAAACATTATATTCTGTCCACACATGTTTGCATGCTGTTTCAGAGAGCCCCTATGCAGTCGGGTCCCTCTAAAAGCACAGATGACACATGAAGCACTGTCGATATTGACAAATTAAACAAGTCACATAAGAGAACTGTGAAGGGCATTCAGGTTTTCCTCATGATCTCTAAATGAGTGAATATAATAACTTATTCAAGCAGAATGAATAGTTTTTTAGTCTTTATAGTTTGCTGATGGGGGACCAATAAAATGTGCTGAATTGTGGCTCTCCAGGACCAGGGTTGATGACACCTGGCTTAAAGTATGTCTAGAAGGATTATTATTAGGTGATGACTATTAATATTCATTTATTGTTTATGGTTCATTATTAGGTGCATATATTCTATTTTATTTTACATTTTGGCTTCTGAAGTCTTCCCTGTGTTTTTAAATGGGTCACTGTGTTACTTTAATACCCACTGAGCAATTCTAACCCACATAACAAACATCTTCAATAAATGCTAAGGAAACACTCCGACATTAAGTGGACATGTTATTAGAAAAAGAGGTTAATGGCGCAGGAAGATGCTTCCCTCGGATCCTTAAAATTGCATTTTGATGAGATGCTGGATCAATAAGCAATTAGGAGCCAAATGTGCAAAGCTAGCTGAGTGGCTTAATCCGGTTTGGATGCTTTTACAGAGCCCTGCTATATTTAAACAAACCATCTTGAAATAGACAGATAAAGCACCAGGCCCAAACCAGGGCAGACAAACATCTGCAGCATGGGAAAGTGGTGGGAGACCTAGCAGGTGATCAATGGTATAAAGAGAGTGAAGAGTTTGTCTTATCTGACCTGCAGGACACTCCCATGACAAAGAGGAGGATGGCCACCATATCACACTTGTTCCAGTTGTCTTCCACATACAACTTGAACTTCTTCAGGATACTGATGTCTTCATCAGTGAAGAAACTCTGAGTACAGTAAAAAAAAGAAAAAGAAAAAAAAATTACATTTAAAACTCAACAAATAATGGAGCCTATAGGTGCTTTTTCAGGGTTTCAGAATGTGTCGTATCATAACTTCCTGGACAGCAGAAACAGCAGAAAAACTACAAAAGCACTGGATTTGTTTACCCCACGGCAACTGATGTCATTGTTATCAAGTCAACCAACAACAAGTAAAGACGCATAAAACCATGCTAGTTCACCTATGTTAAAAAAACCCCAGTGAAAACATAAGCTTTAAATACGTCACAGTAATTCTAATAAAGAGATGTACTGCCTTTACACATTAATCACTTCTTTACCAAGTTTGGATAATCAGGCATAAGGTGCAATAAACTACGTAAATCTGCAAATCACAAGTAAAAATACTTGCAAACTTGAGCTATGAGCGTTTGTAATCTTGTGCCTCCGAGCACTGACCTGGCGCAGCTCCTCTAGTACCAAGGTGAAGACCCAGAAGTAGAGAGTGATTTCAGGTATGGAGGGGCCGTTGGGTGGGGGAGGTCTGAAGTCCATGAGGAGGACGTAGGTGAAGAGGAAGAGGAAAGCAAAGTACATGATGACATTGCCGAGGAAGACTGTCACAGGGGCGCTCCAGAACCTTCTCCACCTCCCGAAGAGGAACTTCATACAGGTGTTGCTGTTCTGTGGGGCCTGGCTTTCTCCCTTGTTGCTCTCTCTGCAGGAAAACCACCACAGTCAAGCAGCATGAGAACACCCACCTTTTATAATGCCAACCCCAGTTACTGTCAATTTCGACACCCAACTTTGTGGACTGTACAATATTCAACTCTGATATCCACATCATCATATCGATGCCATGGGGAAGATCCTGAGAAGGAACACTTTTCCCAAGGCCTGGGAGGCAAATTAAAAGAACCAGTAGCACGGAGCTTTGGCAGGAGCAGAGCGGGGCTCGACCTGACAGAGTGGTTAACAAACTAAAGGACCCCTTCTGGTTTTTGTTCCACCTAGAGTACTCAAATGTATGTCATTTTATAGGTTATTTTATTTTATTTTTACCAGGTGATCGGTGAAAATATGCAGGAGACTGAAGGTATAGTACCTAGAGAATGTTTTGAAGCCTGGAGAGCAGAATTCAATTCTTCTGATTTATTATGTAATGAGACAAATTACATAGCCAAGAGTTTGACATCTCTGCTCTAATTGGAGCATGTTCCATGCCATCTGCCTTCTGCTGTTCTCAGAAATACAGACTTCTTGTAGCTAAAGCCACTTAAATGTGTGCTGGTAAGAAAATTAATGCATTTAATCCCCTCTCCTCCCACACTGTAAAACATACATTTTGTCCTCCTCTGTGAACAGCAAGGCCTTCTCTGTGTCCAGACTGTCCAGTTCTGCAAACTGCTCTCCATCACGACCACCCTCCAGCTCATCATCACTGGAGAAACACACACACACACAGACAGACACACAAAGATACAGAGACACAGAGAATTTCGCATCAGACGTCCTCCAACCTGTAAGTGCCAAAACAGAACACTGTTGCCACACAAGTGGTTGAAATTGTTATGTTTTTGATTACCTGAATTTAATGAAATTGGTCCAAATCAAAGGAGGGAAAAAGAAGGACAGGACTAGCTTAGAGATGGCTGTATCTGTTGTCATGGCTCCCCACCAGATTTTTGTCAACAATGCCTGGAATAAAACAATTATTATTATTATTATTATTATTATTATTATTATTATTATTATTATTATTATTATTATTAATATTATTATTATTATTATTATTATTATTATTATTATTATTATTATTATTATTAACATATAAGGTTGAGTAACTTGAAAACTTCCCTTCCATTCGAATGGAGGACCATTCCAATTCCATTCAAATAATTCAACCAGTTATTTATTGAACTTACTGAACTTAGGTAAAATAATATTTACCAAAAACAATGCTGGAAAACATAATGGTTTGGATACTAAATGATTCACTGCAAATTAAGATTTGCAAGAGACTAATGCTGTCTTCTTGGATTGACTGGGTGCACTGCTTTTACGTGCCCACAAGACTGATTACAGCACAATCGGTTCAATTGCATTGTAGAGGTTACTACTTTTAAATACCAATGTACTTTTCAAAAGATGTTTGTGCCAGTTCTTCAGACTTCATCTTCAGAGCCTTGATATAAAAACATACATCTCTGAATATAGTGTCCAGTTTTTCCAGTAGCCTACTGGTATTGCACAATCGTCAGTGACAGGGCCAGGAGGTCAAGCAACTGCTGCTGTGTTTGGGCCTGCTCTCTTACTGTCTTACTGTCAGGAATGCTCACTTAAATATGGCAGGGCTCTGTATGTCTGACACTCAGTTCTGTTTGTCCTTACTTGCACTCCGTCGTGGGCAAAGAAGCACTTGGCATCAGCCTCCGTAGCCAGGTTGAGGCAGGTGGCTTTACTCCAGTATCTGGTCTTCCTCACCAACAAGGCATACGCTCTGTCCTCACTGTTAGAGTAGCACTCGCTGAAAAGGTCTAAATCCACAACATGGTATAAAAACTTCTGTTTCAAAATATCTTCACACAAGAGTGAAAAAGAAGCTAAACAAAGTTGGAAGGCATGTACTGGATCCAGCAGTCTTTCGCTTTGTGATTTTCCTGATTTGTTTTTAAAAGTCAACTCACCAGTGTTTTGTAATTCTAGCCATAGGGACTGAGATTTTTATGTTTATCTCCTGTTGACTGGGTACTGCACAGTTGAATTTGATATCAAGATATGCATGAGTTTTGAAATTCAAGGTAAAGCTATAAGAAATAAGTACCAGTTGTGGTTGTACAATGCAAATGGTGAATTGCAAATTACAAAATCAGTAAGCTATTGGAGAATGTAAATGGGGAGCAGCAATGAGTGGAAGAGAAGGTCCACACTCTTAAATATGGTTGGTGGGTTTGAATGAATGTCTTATGCCTCGACACAACCAAGAATTTGAGCTACCCACAAATTACAAATAACAAATCTATCAACTTTTTATATCAAAGTAGCAGGAAATGCCTTCTGACAATAAATTAATCTGCATGTGGGTCATTGGTCAGTAGCAATTCAGGGGTAGGTAAACGTTTTGATTTGGTCATGGCCTAAGTTAAAACACAAATGCTTAATTTGGTACTGGCAGCTCTTCACATACCCTAAACTCTCTTCCGGTTCATTTTTAAGTACCACCCAACAAATTCTCCTATAAGAGCCAATTGACCTGGTCCTAAAGTTCCAGCTTCACTGCCCTGCACAACACTCACCCAGTGCGAACTGCTCATATTTAGCCTCCTTCATGCTGCGTGCAGACTCGGCCTCCGACTCCAGATGGGCCATTTCCTTCAGGATTTTGCAGCCAGCCAGAGCAGCAGCTACTGCTTCAGGCCCCTGGACCCCAGACGCACAAAGAGCATAACTACCTGTTCTTGATCTGTTTGTTTAGCCCATTCCCAATATGCTAACCTCAAAATGTTAAAAATAAACACAGACCCAGCTTGACTTCACCAGAACTAGACTTCTCCAGTCTTAATACACAGAAAGGAAACATGATTGATGTTTTATTTTTTATTTGAAAGGGGAAAATGTAAAGCTGGCCAGCATTTATGATTTTTTAATAATGACGATTATTAGAGGAAAATAAAAATCTGCCCAGATCAATAGATAATGTACAGGCCTATCAGGATCTTAAAAACTGGAAAATTAAGGTAATGACTTTTCCCAACATCCTGACAAATTGTTTCTCCTGATGAATCAAATTAGACTCCATACCAACTACTTTCAGCCATCAGAATATAAAAGACATAATTGGAATTTTTCTAAATGTGAATTCACCATTACTATGCTATGTTGTGGAAGCAAATGTGTAATATATAACTAAAGGACTGTGCTAATAAATATGTTCTTATCTCTAATACAGTTTGCCATTATAGTTGTCCAAGAAACCAAACATGTCATTGCTGTTGCAGTGCTAGATGCTTCACGATGCAGACCTCTGTGCATTTTGAGACCTGTAAGAATTTCTCAGCAGGGCTTAATGAGGATCAAGCTGAGGACAGAACTAAAGGGCAAGGGACAATAAAAGCCAACAGCAACATCTTTTTATTTACTTTACCCACTTGATTTAACAAAGCATAGTGTTAAATTCCATGTTTAGAAACTTGGAAATCACACTCCTATTGGTTAAATAGCAGAACACTTCTGTGCTGAAACAGTATGGAGATGTGGCCATTTGTACAACTCAATCGTGTCCCAAGGGTCTAATTTTACATGTATTAGCCAACCTAATGAAATGGCATGAAACTGAAGACCTTGTTTTGTCTACAGACAAGAATTGCTGCCGTGGCTCTCAATTGTAACAATAGAAATGGATGCTTTCATGTGGAAACAGTCAGCTATCCCATTTACAAAGAGTCCCATGGGTTATTAACTATCCCAAGCATATGTTAGGAATTATACAACAATACAAGTAAGTTGGAACAAGGTTGGGTTTGGTTACAATACTTGATCGATTTTTGATTTTATCTTAATTAGACCTTGCTGTCTGAGAACCGCATCGCGTCCCTGGTGTCTAAAAGCTAGGACTCGGTACGTGACAACACAATCACCATCCCTGTTACAAATGTACAAACCAACTTAACTTAAACCAACAGTAAAAACTGCAGCAGTTCTTCATATCCTGTTCCTATGACCACATCTGCTAACTGGTAGCAAAGCTCAAAAATTTGTCAGTTGTCAGTAGGAATTGCTTTCATTATCAATAATGCAACTGGATGTATATTTACAGTGGGTGTTTCTTGCTGTAAATTACATGTGTTACATACTGTTTGGAGCTAAACATACTTATTGGAATGAATGAATAACTTAATGTATAACCTTTGATGCCACACTCTAACGCATTACTACAAAACTCTATTACAAAGCAAACTTAAAGGTGAACTGTTCCAGTGCCAAAAAATATGTTTTTCTGCATTTCTATACTGTATAAGTTAGTTTATAAGATGTATAGCATTTTTCCATTTTGGTTCTATAATATAGGCGACTTTTAAAACATTAAAATTGAAAACTTAGCAAATAATGGTTGCTATCCAAAGCCAGCATCTATGCTTGTTCAGGGTTTCAGGATGTGTAGTGGAGAACGCAGAGGAAAAACTACAAAAGCACTGGATTTTTCTTCCCCATGGCAACTCGATATTATGAGTTTAACAATGGAAAAGGGAAGCTATAGATCTAAGCAAGTGGGAACATCTCAGGGAGGCCTTCCTCCAGCAGTGGATCTAGGCTACATAGGCTTCTGCTGCTGAAATATATATATGAATCTAAGTATTTCTCAATTAATGTAATTTGTTCTGTAAATGAATCTGTAATTTTATAAAAGACACCTTTACTGCCCCCAGCTGGTGACAGATATACAGCAGCTCTCCCCTTTTGGCCAAAGGTCTTGCGTGGAATCAATCCATGGTTTCATTTATTTATTTTCACAAAAAATATATGTATGTATATGCAGAGATGGTAAATATATTAAAATTACAGTTGCATGTAATTCACCTCAAAATAGTCTTATTCCTAATGAGATATTCACTTTCACAAAGCAACCCTTTTTCTTGGAATGTGGGATAAGTTTAAAAAAAAAAATTAATCCATGTTATATGCAACTAAGGGGGAGCTGAAATACTCTGTTGTCATTCCAAAATATTAAAAGCTTAGCTATAATGTAGGAAAAATATCAGAAGCATCACCTTTATTAACGTTTTTGTTGTTTTTATTGGAGTAATTTTGTAAGCTCTTCATCATATATCTAGCAGTAGAAGTGTCAGACACAGTGTTACCAAAATGCATTTAAAATCCTAACATCCTCATAGTTTTTGTATGAGATACTGGATCTTCGGCCCACACCAGTACACTTTTAATAGACGTAAAAAGTAAAAAAAAGTAAAAGACGGGGCAGAAAAAAAAACATTTTGAAGGACAATTGTGATTATTATTATTATTATTATTATTATTATTATTATTATTATTATTATTATTATTGGGTAATACATTAATGCTAAAGCAACACTGAACGTAATGACTGGAGTTGGCCCAGTGCTTCTGCAGTTTCTCCACTGTGTTTCTGCTCTACATCCTTTTGTCACTGCCATAATACCAATGTATTATTATAATAACTATTCTACTAACATGACTTTATATATTTTCTATTTTAAATAAAATAAATATTGTATGAATATGAATGTTGCATTCAATTCTAAAATCATGACTAGTGCTGTACTTTCATGTCCCACACCATGACAAAAACAATCACGTAGGGTATGCTGTTCTCTCACTATGGAGAAATGTATAGCTAGCTATAGCTAGTGTAAAGGATCAATTTCCTTACCATGGCCCAGAAGTAGTTTGCCATGTCTTGTCTGTTCTGAAGGACGGCCCACAGAAACAAATCTCTCCAGGGGTTATCACACCTCTGTTGCATATCGGGTAGATTCTTGTTTCCATGAAACTTCCGGCTCTTGGTGGACTTCTCCTGGAAAATCCAAAGAGATTTGTGATGCACCACTCAAACAAACCAGAGAAATATACAGGGTTATCTGTATGGTGTCTAATAAGTCTGTATACCTGTACCACCGTGATCATACATACATAGTTTATTAGTACTATTATTAATAATAGTGTTGGTACTCTGATACTTCATTTGTAGGCTTGGCAGGATTCCTTCTTTTTTGTTTTCAACAGCTAAGATTGACTTTTATTTTTTGGCATATATTTTGAGTTTGACTGGGATTATTTTCAGGATGACATCACACAAACAGGCAACAAAAAATAATAATTTGAAAATGGACAAGCTGACCACGAACAAAGCATCGCCTGACCTCGTGCCAGCTTCAACAATATTAATGCAAAACTTAATGAACTATGGGTCCACCTAATACAAGAAGAAAAATGACAGAGCCACATGAATTATTTTAGTTTACAGGAATACACAATAATGTTTGTTGTATATCTAAATCTGTAAATTGCACCATCGTTAACTACCTTTACTTTAATTGACCAAACATGAGATTGCTGTCCATAGAATTACATGAGCCATGCTCGCTTTGATTGGCCACAAACAAGCTCTCATAATTTACTTTACATTACATCGGAAGCGTCAGGATTTACATTAACAAAGCAGGTAATTACAGTACAGCAATATAGCTTAATTAATTACATAGGTGCTTAACTTGTTCTTGGAGAAGTCACCAAACTTGGACAAACAACAAAAAGTGCTTGAGTGTTTTGTTTTGTCTACCTTTTTATTCAAATGTACTAGTCCTGCAGGCTACATCTGTATTCTGAAACCTATGATCATGGTGTTCAGTGGAATACTCTAGCACATTTTTACATTTACATATCTTTTTACATTTGACCTTACATTCTGTAAACTGAACTCATTATCTGCTGAAGTCATTGATGGTAACTCATTTCATGTGGACAAATCAATCACCAGTGGAACATCGACAAAGCTCAAGTATAATTTCACAAATGTCACTCTGTTTTTTCTTTCTATTTTTAATCAATGTTTTTCTGTTGGGGTTTTGGTGAAAACTGTGTTTTGGTGAAAAGCCTATTCATTAGGTTGTCTGGATAATTTCAGTTCAATTTCAGGTGCATGATTTTGTATGGTAAAAAACCCAGGACACAGAAAGGAACCTTAATAAAAAAGTGAGTTTTATACTCTGCTAACAGAGTACAGTCTGCTAATGTTCTTGCTGACATATATTAATTAAACATCCAAAACTGAGCATCATTGTCTTCATGGAACAGGAGAACACAGAGGTTATGTAGGTTACTTGTGTGCATGAAGCAAACTATCTTTAAGGAGTGAGAAAGGAACCTACCGATGGGGCTTTCTTGGTTGTGTCCTGGTAGAAGCCTTTGCAGGAGTCATGAAGGAAGTCTTTCAGGACCTTGGAGACCTCGTAGAGAGTGAAGCGAGATTTCTTGACCACACACTCATGCAGATTGGCGTTGCGGGTGGCCAGAAGGAGTTGTTTCTCCTCATGCTTCTTGAGCAGGAGCTCGTGGAGAAGACACTTCTCCGAGATGGAGCAGTACAGGTCCTGGAGCTTGCCATAGGTCATGAACTCGTGCATGTTGATCCCGTTGTCCACAAAGAGCTTTACAAAGTCAGGCTTGTTGTTGACCAGAGCATCCATCATGACCTCTTCAAGGTCACAGGCCTAAGAAGAAAGAAAAAAACAACATATCACAAATATGTTTGGTGGGACAGATGGAGTCTTCTGCTTTCCATTTCACCCCCGCTTTTCAGTATCAAACTGAGCTAAACTTGTTCAGTTTACCTTATTCTTCTGCTGATTTAGGGAGAATTATGAAACCAGTTAGGAAATAAAAAAAACTGCTTTTACTCTCTACTGTCTGCAAAAATACTATGATGTTATTGTAGTCCAAAAGCTTTTTGTCCAATATAAAATGATGTAAACTTTTGTAATGAATCTGTGAATTAAACACAGTAAACCTAGAAACTTGGTTATAGTAAGCACTGCTGTAAACATGTTTAAACATATAATACTGGTTCGTACTAGTTAGTAATAGTTCGCTGACCATTGTATTTACAATTGGATATAGATGATACTGTTGCATATGTGGTAATATCTGCTATTATGCTACTTATAAACAAAGTATTATAGTAGTGAATACATACATTGTAATTGTATAGTGTCTGCAAACATACTGCAGTTAAGCAATATATCACTTTTTTGGTCTACTGGTTTGAGACCCTGCAGCACCAGAATTGCGCACTGCTGGTGAAAGAGGGACTCCATAAAACAAGAACTTGGCATTACTCTTACTAGCAACCAGGATACTTCTCACATTAGCCAAACACCTTGTAGTGTTGCCCATGTTCCAAGATAGGCAAAAACCTTAAACTCCACTGAGAAAGCACTGTGAATAATTGACCATTGCCTGGGTAAGGCTTACCCTCCATTCCACGTCACCATTGAAGATCTCACTCTTGGCGATGTCCACCTTGTTCCAGGCCACAGCCAGCTTCAGCTCATCCAGATAATCTTGCGCTTCTTGGCTTTGGCTTTTGCATGCTGTGGGTAGTGGGGGAAGGAAAGTCTCAGATCAATGCCTTTTACATAGTACAACACACCTCCATGTTGTTTCCCCATGTTTTCATTTGGAATTTGTATTTGGGATCTACTACTTGTGCAGGTATTTAAGATACTGTAGATACCTTAAAGATTTACTTTACCAAGAAAGCTAGTTATGTTGGATGTTTCGGATCATGCTGGTTGGTTGGCAGAATGTTGAAGTATTTTTAAGCATTAGGATGGAATTTAGTAGATAGCATTGCTATCCAGTTGCAGTACAGTGTTGCAGTCAAAATCTATGTTCCTACTCACATGCCTCGTGTGCAGTATGTAGTGAATTGTACTGTATATTATTGTATATACTAATAATCTAGCATAATAACCATCCTTTCCAATACCTTAGGTATATGGCCAGTTTAAGTAATTATGATTATATTGTTTACTTACTATTAATAAAATTTAAATTTAAATATAAAACACATCAACAACCAATTTAAGATTTGGATAAACAAGCAAAGTAGGTCTAAGGATTTATAACTAGGACAGATGTTCAGTCTTGAGGCATTCCAGTGTTCTGAGGTATTCTCATTCTCAAAGCTGCATTACATCAATTTCAGGTACCTTTGAAGTCCTTTCAGACCTGAACAGCTGCATTTTCTTAATCTAGATTAGAGAACATTATGTTTAGAAAGCAGCAACCCTTACCTTTAACCAGAGCTCTGAGAATGACTGCGTCCAGCTCTTCAGAGCCCTCCTGCTCAGGGTCATGAACTGTCAAGAGGTGCCTGTGCTCCAAGATTTTCTCAATCTATAAAACATTTAAACACCTTGGGCAGTGGACAAAGGTAAATAATTGGTGGAATATATACATATTCTAACTCTCACAGCTTTTTCTCAACTTTGTCAATCGCCTCGGTCAGTGTCACTTTACACCCCACGCAGAATAATCAGCCGGATAGTCGAATAATTATTTTTAACTGCACAATCCAAAGAATATGAAAAGCACCCTGGAACCTGTCAAATAGACAGCAATAAACTCCAGTAACGTACCAGCTCGGTCCATTTGGAAATGTTGGCCCACTCAAACTCGGTGTGAAAGTTCTCAATCAGCTGTTCCTGCACAGAGTCAGGGTCACAGGGCCCGTTCATGAGAGAGACCAGGATGTCCGCGATGCCCCCTGACCCAGCCAGGATCAGCCAGGGCGTAGAGTTGATCATCCCTCTGTAAATCCTCTGGGGATCAAAGACAAGGTAATGGCAGCAGAGGAGTTTAAAAGTTACATGATTGCTTGCAAGGATGGCCATTAACATGCACAACAGCTAAGGTCAGAATTGTGTTTTTGGAGCACAACAGTGGAAAAGGCATATTATGATGAAATTGATCAATCCAGTGTTGGAGTACTTGCAACTGCTGTGTCGAAGAGAATTGGAGAGTAAAGTTCCTGTGGTGTCTGTCTTTCCATCTCCGCACATTACATTAATTAAACACGGAAACAGCCTACTTGTTTGAGGGAAGTCTTAAAAAATTTAAGAAATGATTATCGATCTGTGCATCTACTACAAAACCTGGCTTGGGCAGACAACGGTGAAAATGTTTACCTGTAGTATCTTTGGCTCTCCATGAACCAATAGGCAGAGCACAGGAATTTCAATGCTGCTGGTTCCTAAAAGACAAGAATGGATTATATTTCTCACCTGGCCAGTTGACAATTGCAACCTGTGGCTTAAAACACCGACAGGCACAAAAGCAAACATCTGAGTCTAATACAGAACAATGCAGACTGTGGCTGCTTTGACTTATAGTCCATGTACTGTACACTCCAACAACCAAGTTACAATATTGGAGCTTGATTTATTATTAGTCTCTTTTCTATCCCTTGTGTTATTTAATTTGTAGAGAGACTATAATGGAAATATTTGTTCCTGCACACTTACCCCCATACCCGGTGCGCTGTTCAGAGATGTGCTTCAGCAGCTTGATCCTCATTTCTGTCGTCCCCGCAGGGTGTTCCTCATCCTCATCCACCAGGATGAAATGGGAGTGGTTGCAGTCCAGCGAATACACAACCCCGTGAGGAAGTTCCTCAGTCTGGTAAAAGGCGGGCTTGTCTGGCTGTGGAGGACAGACAAAAGCGATACATGCGATCTGTAAAAAGCTTCCATTCACTTCACAGGCTGAGTCCTGTAGTTCTAGTTTCAATCGGAAGGGTGTCCCAGCCATCCAGGATTCTTTTTGGGGAAGCAGATGTTTCAGCAGGCACATATAGGAGGAATTGTAGGTGTGTGTCTGTGTGTGTTAGCTGCCTCCATCCCTCAGGATCACGTCGGGATCACTGTAGGATCACTTGAGTAGCAGCCTGACGGAGGATGAATCGAAACCTGCTGTTTCAGTTCTGTACACACCGTCAGAGTGTGCAGTGTGTTGCATTCGATTGCTATGGGATCTATACATTTGCTGACTTTGATTCTCCTCACAGTGCTAATCCCCTTTATAATAACTGGCAAAATAGAAGCCCCAAGGCTCTAAAATAAGGGAGGAAGGATCCTCTTTTTTTAACCCTGTTAGTACAACCGGCCCCAAGTGGGTTAAAGACCATTGAACGATCCTCTGTGGTATTCTTCATGGCTGTTTCTGTGATGACTCACAAGATTGTTTATGCAAGCATCATTTCACAACTACACTTTTATAATAGTAATCGAAGGCAGCATGGCTGGCCTGATTTTATTGCATGCCTGTTAATCATCTGAAAATTGTTCTACTGAGCCCCTGGACCACCAGTGTGATGGTGTCATCTCCTTCTGAGGCATCGTAGAAGCTAACCTTAGCAGTGAGCAAAACCTCCTTATTGTGGATCATCTTCCAGGGAGCTATTCCTATGGCCACCACTTTGGCCTTTGAAGAAGTGCTGGCCAATGAATGGTCCCTCACTGCTTCCCCCAGGTGCTTAGTGACGCCAAACCTTAGTCCACTGGTGAGAATCCAGGCACCTGGAAAGTTGAAAGAAGTGTGGGACACTTACTTTGTCACACTTTTGAGTTTGTTTGAAATATATTGCAGCATTCCTTTATAGTGTGTAATTTCTCACAGAGAATGTTAACATTTAGACACATTGTTATGTATGAAAAGTATTATATATATATATATATATATATATATATATATATTTATATTTTTTCTTACATGAATGTTATAAATTAATTGTAGGATGTCTAACTAGTTCATATTGGTATGAAATATTGTTCATTTAAAGTGTGCTGGATCAAAGTAAGTCACTTCTTTATCTATAAAAGTGCACATGCTAACTTATGCTATGTTATGTTATGTTATGCTTCAATAAAAGGTTAGATATGCCTAGAGTACATGCTGTCATGATATGGCTTCTTCAGTTGGCAATTTACTATGTATTGCTGGCAATGGCATAGTAATCACTGGGATAGTAGCCCTGGCTGGGTTCTCATAGAGTCTGCATTCCTATATTTTAAACAAGATCTTCAGATTTTATTATCTCTGCTTCAAATTGTTACTATTATCTTGAAAGGCTTCTGAGGGTCGATTGCCAGGATAGATATCTAGTCAGTTTACAAAGTGTATAGCTAGTATAACAAAATAGTTTCCCTGCAGATTACCATTTATTTTGAATTTGAAAATCCTTTTGCTCTAGTATTTGGGATAAGAACCTACCTGTGCTCTGAGCAGCTTTCACTAGCCCTTTCCTCACTGTGTCCCGCAGCCAGGGCTTCATCTGGAAGAGCTCATCCCCCCCAACCAGCGACACCACCAGGTGAGGCGCTGTAAGACTCCACTCCTCCGTCAGCAGCTCATAGATAGCTGCTGGGTCAGTCGCGCAGTGGACCTTCACGAACTGCAACAAAAAGGCACAACGCCACTCGCAAACAGCAGCTTGTGTAGCTTTACAACCATGTACCCTGTGGGCCCTGATCATATCCCTTTAAGGCATCTGCTGCTAAATAACTGAGCCAGGACTACATTCATGTTCATAAGCATCAATGCACTATATAATGACAATATCAGGAGAGACAGCAGCTGACAACACACTGCAGCCTTGCCATAATAAAGTGAGCTGGCTTGTCCTCCAGACAGCACTAACTGTGACAAAACACCAAGCACAAAACCGAGCAGGTTCAGACACTTCACTCTCTGTTAGCATGGCATGGTGCATCATTCAGGACCTGAAGCATATGGTGACAGCTGATTGATATTGTAACCAACAGAAAAAACAACAGAGTTACCGAACTGTGCTTTCAACACCCCTGAAGAAGTTTTTATGTTGGAAACATGTATCCTGCAACAACTTATTTTGGAATCATTTAAATATTGTAAATCTTACTATTTTTAGAATTTTCCTTTCAATAATTTAAAGTACCATTATATGTTGTTTTTTACCTTGCCTCGTTTTTTAGTTGATCCACAGAACTCGATCTCTCCCACACAACTGACTTCTTCATTTTCCACACAGTTTTCTGCTTTGCTGCCATTGTATGGAGTTTCCCGGCTGAAGCTATCCATCTCCACAGCTATCTGCTGTTCATTCAGCATGTAGTGGCAGCGACAGATGATCTCAGCACTGCAGAGGGGGGAGAAAAAATAGGATTTTTTGTAATAAACAAAAAAGAAATAAAAATGAAGAAGAATATATGATTTACTTCAAGTCTTCCAATATTCCACAGTGCCCTGGAGATGAAATCATTAAAACACATTCAACAGGAGATTCATTTGAATGTCTGGGGCTTGTTACTCTTACAGTAGATTTTATGTTGTGTCTTTTAAATGGATAAATGATTAAATGTTTCACTGTTCATATCACAAAGAGTTCCTACCATTCCCAGACCTCTGTAATGATTATTTTTGTTTGGTATTTGAGTTAACAGTGTACCACACCCAGGAATTAGCTATGGTTGGATAATCAGGGCAAAATAACTGTCCTGCTCCATTTCGCTTCTCCCTTAAATTGTACACATATTTTAGTGTGCATTTACAGTAACATTAGCTGTATTTGAAGGCCTTTTCTAACATTTCTATTTAAAGATATATTTAGGGAATTAATTGAGATGACATATGTGCCAGGGGTTGCCAAGTGGTCCCATAATAACCATAAAACTTGAGACAGGACAGATTTCCAACATCTCTTGATCTGATTCTGTGGACAAATGAAGTCCCATTCAGAAAGAGCCGGGGGTAAAAATGAATGTGACATTTGAATAACAGAAGGCGAGAGTTATTTTAAATGCACTTGTTGAAGAAATCATACAAGTTATGAATATAGTGTGCATATGTTTGTAAAGCCCCCACACTCACAACCACCAGTCTACAGAAAGGTCCAAGGAGAGAAGATGACTTGTTCAAGAGGTAAAGTGTGCAAACCAAAACCTTACAGAGAGAATTGTAACCTGCATATAAGAAAGAACAGCACGATACCTGAACAAGAACGGTATCAGTGGATGCAGGCCAAGGTGCAAACAATATCTTGCTGTATACCAATAGGTACACAGAAGCCTGATAAGTGCTTTGTCAATGTCCTATGATCTGTCAAAATGTTGAATTGTTTTTTAATTAAGGACCAAAGTTCATACAGAGGAGAGGCCTATGAGATGCCAAGCATTCCTACCATCATGGGGACAGTTCTGTTATATTGACGTGCTTGAATGCTTCGGGGACTGGAAAACTGAATGACTGAAGGAAACGTAGAATCAATCAAATGCCAAGACAAAACGCTGTGTGAATTGTACCAAGCAGTGCACATAGGACAACACCCCATGGATCCAACAATAATATATATAAACTCACACACACACACACACACACACACACACACACACACACACACTCACACACACATGCACACACATGCACACGCACACACACACACACACACACACACTGTAGTGGTTTAGTACATTCCCAGGATACACCGATGAAGAAGTAAGAAGTTTATTATAAAAATCATTAATACAGGTTAACCCGGAGCTCTCCTCTCACAAGGATGTGAGTTGGAGAAGCCTGTTTGTATCTTCAGATAGACAATGGGTTGCAGTCTTATCTATCAGTAGTCATTACATCTCGTTAAAACAGTTGTACAAATAGATTTAACAACATGCATAATAAGTAACATAGACTTGAATTTATTACTGTTGTTGTTGTTGTGGTTGATGTCTTGATTGGTGCTGGCCAGCGTTCTTCAGGCAGCAGATGTAATCAAATACATTGTATTAAGTCCTCAACCAAATGCCTGTGCCCCAAAACACACACCCTTTAAACTGTTTAACTCTTTTAGCTGATTGATAATCATAGAAGGCAATAGTTGATTGAAATAACCAAAAGAAAATAGCTGTATACAATCCAGGAAACAATGAACCTATGATAGAGACAGGGCAACATGACTTTGTTAGATCTTTGTAGCTTCCTGAGTAGTTGGTTTGAAACTACAGACCCAAAATGTTTTAAGAAACTAATAATTAAAGTAGGCGCCAGAAAGCAGTGAATACAAACTAATGAAACCATTAATAATATAAAGGATATAAAGATAAGTAAATGTTCCCACTACAAAATAAACACACACACACACACACACATATACCAATATTATTCAAAATGACTGTGAAATTATTAAAACTATGTATTGCTACATGTCACCTGAAAGTTAATATTGTGAACATTGTTTTCAATATTTTTTCCAACTGTGTGTGTGTGTGTGTGTGTGTGTGTGTGTGCTCCTCATCTTAGATTTTGTCCTGTATTTGAAAATATCAAGTTTCTGCAATCAAGGTTTAGACAGTTTTAAAATCCTGAGAATGATGATTTTCCCACTTTTGCTTAAGGTCAGGGGTCACATTCAATTCGTGACATAGCTTCTGAGGAGTCCCAGCACTCAACACCTGTAAGCAATGCACTCAAAAGCTCATCTAAATAGGTACAAAGTCTAAATTAGTGACTAATTAGTGACTAACCCAATCATACACCTACAGTGATGTCATCACACCTTTATTGACTTTCTATTATATTTTTGTCTTTTTCACAGGAGCCTACAACTTTACCCTTATTTCAAGTCCTGATCTAATATCCTGGAATCTAGGAAACCAGTAATCTAGCTAACTCTCACACTCCCATTCCTAATTTGCCAGTGATTACAGGCCAACAGTACATTAGTGTTGAGTGTATAAGTAAGTTTCATATGTGGCTCAATGCTGCTCCTTCATAGGTTTACCTACAGTTTAAGATAATGTGTCTTATAGCTAATAGCTGTAAAGAGGTTAATCCAATTTGAAGCCGAAGCTGTACAACCTGTGTAAATTGCATATCTTACACAATACAACACACACACAAGGCAAATATACTGACAGCAAAAAGCACATTTATTTAGTTCAATATGACATTCAGCCCTCCTTTTCCTCTGGAATTAGTATTATTTTTAAAATATCTGTAATTCTTTGCATGGGATGACAATACAGGAAACACGGCATAGGAATGTTTGCAAAAGCCTCGCTGTGATTGGCTAGTTTCTCAAATGTGATTTACAATACAAAACCTCAGGACATGCAAGTGCAGTGGAGAAAATGTGAGTATACATTGATACTGGAAAGGGTGACATACGTATAGCCTTGGGGTACCTCCACAGTCTCCCCGCAGTTCCTGCATATGCCCCTCTGCTGGACTGTGTTCTAAAAAAAATAACAGAGAAAATAGTGAGAATTGTTGTGTTTTTTGTGTTTATTCTGACATTTGATAGCTCCAGTTCTACTTCCAGCCCTCTGTTTATAATCCAACCCATAGATGAGCATTCTTCACTTAAGACACAGATGTGGACAGGTCCTCTTCATTAATCCTTGAATGTTCTCACACTGCTTTTGTGCAGATCTCAAATCATTGTTATCCAAAATCTCCATTTTCATAAGACTTGGAGTAGATCGTAGTCAAGGCCCTATGGTTCTTGAGGGCTGAAGAGCGTTTAGTATTGAGATGTTTGTTCCAAATTACCTCTGAATGACTTACTTTACTTTACAAAACTGGCTACTTCTTAATTTGTTTCTAAAACTTCTTAATGTTTCCAAGTCTTTATGAAGTGATAATTGAAGATCACCTAGGAAACCTGCTAGAATTGGGTTCTCCAAGATCCCTGAAGGACACAGTAAAAGGCCAATATCTAACCAATGGATCACCAAATTTCACACATTACATTTTATTCTGACTTGATTTCTCTTTTGAATCCCCTCTGGGTAACTTCACACAACAAGCAACTTCTTCTAAAGCACAAGGTATGTATGTATAAGACTCTCTCTTGTGCAAAGTAGGTGTAACCTCATAAGGTAATATTTAAAGAGGCTGCTTATGGACATTAACTATTTATAACAATCAGTGCAAATATGTTTGGTATGGTTTAAAGTACACATACACTATATAATTCTGTGATACTGCGCCTCCAGTGGTGAATTTATGTAAAATGTTGATTTTGGGGGCTGTTGAAAAATTAACAAAATGAAAAAAAAAAGAAAAAGGAAAAACAAACGTACAATACAAACACTTCTGAAAGATTAACCTATGTGATATAAATGTTCACTTTCCAGCAAACCTGAAAAATCACAGAATTGATTTGCATGGATTTGCAAAGAAAAGAAGTGCAGCAGAGGGAAGATGGATTTGCCGGCCAAAAAGATATCCAGAGCTCTGTAGTACTGGCACAATCCACCGTCACGCTAAAGAGTTGAACTTAATACAACATGTTTTCCAACTCAGACCAATAAAATTAATTATCCTTATTTGAAAATGCCTATAAATCATACAGGAATATATCACTTGATCCTCATTTGCTTAGAAGACTGACTCTTCCACTGTTGAGCCTTACAGTGGACAAAGTTAATTTTATGAAGACATACTTGAATTACTGGAACGCCCATTTAAGTCTACCTACATGGTAATGACTGTCACAATATTTGATGGGAATTCTGTTTGAGGATTGTATCGCTCACATTATCCACCTTTTATTGTGACACACAGAGATCTTTTCAGACCTGCCCTCATCACTCACTCCTTCTTCTCAGCAGCACAGTGTCATTCTATGTGTATTATTATTTACATGCAGGCTCCACCCTGGGAGCACAGGGGAACAAGGGAAAACAAAAGCAGTTCCCATCATTCAAGAGCACAGCAGAGTTACTATAACTTGTACAGGTATTTTTAATTGTCTATAGCAGAGGGCAATCGAAACCCATAAAGGAATAATAAGGTTCAGTAATAACAATAACAGTAATAACCATCATTGTCATCATCATCATCATAATGTAACTAAGACTTGAAGTTCTCAAGAAGCATAACACACTTTATATGTACAGACTTTAACAAAGGATTTACATCTCTACAGGATTTAAGTTTGGGTGAATGTGATTATTATAATGAGATTCAAAGCAACACGTAAATCTTAATGCATATCAAACCAGCTAATACCAAGAAACTAAACTGCAAATGTAATAGTTTAATGGTTCAATAGTTTTCAAATCCTCCCAAAATAAATCTGATCAAATCATGCTCCTTCTGCAAATGTCTCCCCCTGTGTTAGTTTCTATTCAGTATTTAACACAGATGGAAAAATCTTTGCATACCACAGATTCAAAACAGCTCCATATTTGCATTGAGTCAATATTTCCTCTTGGGGTTTGACTGCTGCACAGATGTCAAGCTGTAAAATTAAAAAATAAAACTTCCATACTTAAATCTGCCTTGAAGGGCATAGACATGGAGTTACAATAATTATGTGCAAAGGGAAGAATAAAATGTGGAGGATTTAAAGAGCTCCCGTTAAGATACCCCCACACCCTTCCCAGTGCAACACCGGGGTCAATAAGAGTTTGTAATAATAAGTTGCCGAAACAACATTTGATGGCATTAAAGATCAAACATGTAGGGTTCATATTGAAGAATACAGCTGTTTATGGCAGGGGTTTCCCAAATCTAGTTAATTTTATAGGTCAAATCACCAATTTTAAAACCTGTATTAACTATTGGGTATCATAAGAACTCACTTAAGAGAACTCTGAACTGTGAAAGCTGCAATGTTCCCAAACTTTTATAAATTAATGATTTAATGGGGTGACATACAAAATCTGATGAATTATGGCTCTCCAAAACCAGAGTTGGAGTCCCTTGCTATAAGATGTAATTAATAAATACATACATACATAACAACAATTTTAAAGATTAATATATATATTGCATCAAGAGCAGATCTGGACAGTGTTTTTTGATTTAGCCATTATTTGTGTTTGATCTATTAGCGACCAAATGCCAGCGGTGCCACAGCAATGCAAGGGTAGGACCTGGTATAAAAACCACAGGGTCATTTCCATGTGAAAGATGGGTGGGAGCCGAGGCCCAGGGGTGCTCAGTATAGGAACTTGGAAATGATTTCCTTGACAGAAGCACGCAAAATGCAAAGGTCCTATTTGCATGGCAGGGTCAGGAAGAGGCTTCAATATCAGAGGTGCTAGTCAGGTGTGGAGGAGGGGAACCATTCCCTTTGGTTGATTGGAAAAATCCAGTTGGTCTGGGGTGTGTTTCAAATTGAGGAAGCAATATTGAATATCCTGACACAGATATGAAAGAGACTCATTGTTGAGTCAATCACTAGCTCTAATCGCTAACGCTCTGCACATTTCTCAGGTGAATATGAATGACCTGTTCACTGGGTTTGCAGTTTGTAGTCTCAAGCCCCTAGTCAAACCATTCCAATAAAGCAGCAATAGTCAATTCTGGCCCTGGGGAGCGGCAGTGCCTTCTGGGCATTGTTTGATCTGAAACTGCACAATTTAGCCAACTGTTGGAACACTATAGTCAAAGTGTCCAAGGCATCCAGTCAAACCTGTCAAACCTGCAGGATTGTGGCAGTGTTGACCAGCCCTGCAATAAAGCAACTGAAGGCTTCCTGATAAGAAATATCCAATAATAATAGCACCATTAAGGGCTTATCTCCAACTAACATGATTGTTGCGCTCTATCAAGAGAGATTCATCCTGTAGCTGATTTGCAGATTACTTAAAAGCAAATGTTCCATAGAACTGTCCTGATTAAAATCACATAAGGTTTTCAGCTCAAAAACAATTCAAATGGTCAGCTGAATTTTTCAGGACCATACAAACAACACTAGAGTCTGGGGTTCCAATACATGTCCGCTCCCGCAAACTCACCCGCCTGTTGAGCCAGACACTTCACCTAACCATGGGGAGACCATTGAAAAGATTCCAGTTGATTGAAGCTGTATGTGTGTGTTTGTGTGTATGTTATGTATAAGAACTCTAAATAAACACACCAGACCGGCAAATATATAATCTTTAAGTATGTGGCTAAGCAGTATCACTACATTGTAAAAAAATTATAATAATAATAAATATATATATAACATGTACAGTAACTTACAGTAACTGGCAGCAAAATAATATCTATAACAAACCTGCACTTATGTGATTTTCTTTTATGTCCCTTCCAAACATGAAAAAACTTCCACTTGAATTCTATTCAAACTAAACATATTAAACTCAAAATACAATCTGCATCATTCTTTTTTTTCCCCATGTTATTTTTTTTTTCCATTCTGGTTGCTAAAGTTGGTCAGACAAACAGTGTGGAGAGTTGAGATGCGTCAAGCAACAGGTAAAGGTATAATGACAGTTGACATAGAAATGATGACAAATGGGGAAATCTTACCGGACACTTGTCCTGAGTCTCTGGCATGGCTGCTCAAGGTCTCTCACTCTCACAGGTACCTGCACTCCTGCCTCTCCCTTCTCCCTCCCCTGCCGTGCTGGAGTCCTGCTGCAGAGCGAGCCTGGTAAATCTGGGCTGCCTCAGGTTTCACCAGGAAATCACACACAAGCCAATCACAGCACCTGGCAAGGGACACAATAGGGATCACCTGTTGTACTAGATGCTGCAAATATTGACAATAATGAAAGAGACAAGAGATTTGTGAGGACCTGCTGAATGTTTACAATAATGACCATTTAAAGTAGGGAATGGTTGTGATCACCTGGCCACTTTTGTTGCTTCAGTTTTCACCTGTTCTCAGGCCCTGCAACCCTGCGACTCTCTGTTGCTCTTTCTGTTTGCAGTTTATGCTACTGTTCCGATAGCAAAGCAAAGAAGAATGAGACCAAATGCTATTAGGGAATGTTTCTTCAGCTGCGTCTTTTGGGCCCACATTCATACCACTTTTAATGTCTTAAATTTACCAATAGCTATAGAATAGAATTAGAATAGTTTAATGCATAGTAACCTATGTTAAGTGTGTGGTTTTCAGAATTGATGTGTTTGCAAGCTTAATTGTAAATACCTATTTCAAGTACATTCTGCACCAAGTCATTTATTTTATCTTTTGTATACCAGTGGTGGTTTAAAAATAAATGTCAACCCTACACTGCAGCCTGAGGTGACAAGAAGAAATATCTAGTATGACAATAATGATCATAATTGTTTGTCAATCTTATGTAGCCATGCACTCCTATTATGTGTGTCTTATTTATACATTTTTGTGTATTTGTGTTATTTGTATGGGATACTCCCATAAATTAGTGCGGTACCTGCATCCTCTTTTAAAACAAATTCACACAAACATTTGTCACTGCAATATCAAGTACTGGCCAAACTAAAATGAAAACATTCACTTCTGTAGGTACCCAGAGAGAACAAAGCCACACAACGAAAATCTACCAGAATGTATTTCTCTACTTGTTGACAGAATTTGTTGTTTATATGTTCCACATTATTTCAATTTCCACATTATAATAATAACTGGACATAAATGGTGCATCTGAAAACTCTGACCTAAAATATAGATCGATTTTAGTGATGATGACTTTGACACTGAATTTGATATCTCCAAACAATGGTAAAGAGGGAGAGAGAAGGAGGGCGTAATATTATTATATTATATAATATTATTGATAATATTATTGTCCTGTGAAATTATGTTATTGTTTTTAGGAAAGACACCCCTGAAAAATATATAGTTTTTAAATTTAATTTAATGAATTTTATTTAAGCTATTTAGGCTTTGCTATTACTGCAAACAACCTCAGTCGTGGGGTAAGGTCACTGAAACAAAGGCACGCACACTGAAGGGAAACAGTGCTGTAAGAATTGTGGGTCAATCAGAATTCATGCTCAGCATTCAGTTGTCATTTAATGAATTTTAAATTAAATAGAAGAGTGATTTGTAGTTCCTGTATAAAATATGGAAAAGTCAACCAATGACTGGTACCTTACCAGGTGACATTATACTGTTATTAGCTTCTATACTTTTTGCTGGAACCACCCCTTCCTAAACACTGTTTCATCCTCCATTTTTTCAGGCCCCAGACCAAATATCTCTGCAGGACAGAGGCAAAGGTCTGGATGTACAAACAGCTGCACTGATAGTGGATATAAAGCTGAAGACAAAGACAATGATTCTGGGGTGGGTGATGCCAGCTGTTAAAGGATTTATTATTATTTATTATTATTTCTAGTAAAAATGTACGTATTTATGGATTTGTCAAATTGTTTAAAATATTTCACTTGGAATATGTTTTTTGTTTTCTCTTCAAGTTGACTTCCAGATCAGTGTGTCAGCAAATAAAACTGGAAAAGACCATTGTTAAACTCATATACCAGCCGGTTTGTACCCCTAATGGGTATGGAAAACCATATGGATGTGAAGTGAAATTCTGTGGGTAACTGTAGGTGTGTCCATTTCTGTGAATCTACACATCTTTCAATTAAGAAATTGCAGTTTTGCACATGTAGGTGTTTTTCAATTCTTCTAGAACTGGAAGCCAGTCTACAAGTTTTAAAAAGACAATTTACCGCCCCTGGCTGGTGAAAAATATATAGCAGTGCTCCTCTTTAAATAACATTTAATGGATTAATTAATTGCAAATGATATAACTTCTCTTTTCATGTAACACAGACACAGCAAATATATTTAAATTACAGTTGCATGTAATTCACCCCAAAATAGTTTTATTTCTAATAACATATGGACTTTCACAAAGCAACCTTTCTCTTTTAAAAATAATTGAGAATCTTTTAAACTAGCGACCAGGGGGGCAGGGAGCTCTGACAATGGGAAATGTTCCACTAAAGAAAGAAAGCCAAGGGAAACTGCTAGTAGGAAAGTCCTGAAATGTTTGTACCTCAATGCCAGGAGTATAAGGAACACAATGTTAGACCTAGAAGCCACAGTGCTGGCATGTGACTATGAAGTTGTAGGAGTGACAGAAACATGGCTTACAGAAAATGATGGGGATGAATACAAGTTGAAAGGATACACACAGTTTAGGAGAGACAGGCAAAATCGAAGAGGGGGTGGGGTAGCATTATATGTCAGAAATGACACTGAGGCAGAAGAACTCAAATTAGATCCCAGTAATGAAACAGAATCTTTGTGGGTTCAACTTTTGAACAAACTATTTGGAGCATTAGTGGTAGGAGTGTGTTACACACCACCCAACTCAGATATTCAGAAAGATGCTGCATTGTACAATGTAATCAGGACTGCATGTAGCAAGGATGTGGCTGTTATAATGGGGGATTTAAATTTCCCAAACATAGACTGGGAAAGCCCAGTTGGGACTACAGAAGCAGAAATAGAAATGGTTGAGATGGTAAATGACTGCTTTCTAACTCAATTTGTCAGGGAACCAACCAGGGAGAGTGCATGCATTGACTTGATATTTTCAAATGACCAAGATAGAGCCAGAGGGACACTAGTTAGAGAACCAATGGCAAACTGTGATCACAAGATGGTTAGCTTTGAGGCATTCTTTCAAACAACCTTTTGAACCTTGAAGGTATGAGGCGGCACTTAGAAGAGGTAGACTGGAGCACAGTGGATACAGATTCAGTTGAAAATGGATGGTTATATTTTAAGAATATACTACTTGAGGCTCAGGAGCAATTTGTACTAAAACCTAGCAAATGAAGGAGCAAAAAACATTGGCCAAAATGGTTTAATAGAGGTATGCCAAAAAATATATCAAGAGAAAGAAAATGTTGTATAGCGCATACAAAAGGCATGGAGACAAAACAAAATACAAAGAATATGTTGAACTGCAAAGAGAAAATAAAGGGAATGGGAAAGCAAAGAGGGAAATAGAAAGAAACATAACTTTTTTCAATACTACAACAGCAAGAGGTCAATTAAGAAGGAAGTGCAACAGATAAAGGGCAAAAATTGAAGTATCTCGGAAAACTAACAAAATGTGGCAAATGTTCTGAATGAGTATTTCACAGAGGTTTTTACAAAAGAAAAAATGAATAACATGACACAGGTTTAAAACAGTCCAGTCAAACCCTAAGAGAGATCAGGATAAATGAGGAGGAGGTACTAAAGGGACTAGCAGAATTAAAAACCAACAAATCACCTGGGCCAGATGGGATATTTCCAACAGTACTTAAAGAAATTAGGGAAATTATTTATAGGCCACTAACTCAAATATTCCAAATGACACTTAGAACAGGGGATGTGCCAACTGACTGGAAGACAGCAAATGTCATACCAATCCACAAGAAAGGGGACAAAACTGAGCCAGGAAATTACAGACCAATCAGTCTCACCTGCATTACTTGTAAAATGTTGGAAAAAATGATTAGACAGAAAATAGAGGAGCATCTCAATGAAAACCATATTCTTGGAGATAGTCAATAGAATTTTTTGAACATGCAACTGCAGCTGTAGATCATGTGAAAGCATATGATATGATATACTTAGATTTTCAAAAGCTTTTGATAAGGTTCCACACCAAAGACTGATCCTCAAATTGGAAGCTGTAGGTATTCAGGGTAATGTAAGTAGATGGATTATGAACTGGTTGATGTATAGGAAACAGAGGGTGTCGATTAGAGGAGTTGCTTCTAACTGGAGTGAGGTTGTTAGTGGAGTTCCACAGGGATCAGTACTAGGGCCTTCGCTTTTTCTAATCTATATTAATGATCTGGACTCTGGGATAGTTAGCAAACTTGTCAAATTTGCAGATGATACTAAAATAGGTGGCTCAGCAGATACAATCTCGGCAGCACAGGCTATTCAGAGGGACTTAGATAATATTCAGTTGTGGGCCGACACCTGGCAGATTAAATTCAATGTGGACAAGTGCAAGGTATTACATGCAGGTAATAAAAATGTCCACTATAATTACACTATGGGAGGAATAGAACTAGATGAAGTAACGCATGAGAAAGACCTAGGAGTCTATGTGGACTCCTCACTTTCTCCATCCAAACAATATGGGGAAGCAATAAAAAAGGCAAACACAATGTTAGGGTATATTGTCAAAAGTGTAGAATTGAGAACAAGGGCAGTGATGTTCAGACTGTACAATGCATTAGTTAGAGCTCATCTGGATACTGTGGACAGTTCTGGGCTCCACACTTCAAGAAAAATATCGCTGCTCTAGAGGCAGTTCAGAGGAGAGCAACCAGACTTATTCCAGGTCTGAAGGGAAAGTCCTACTGAGAGACTGAGGAACTGAACCTTTTCACCCTGGAACAGAGGAGACTACGTGGGGACTTGATCCAAGTCTTCAAAATCATGAAAGGCATCGACCACATCAAACCAGAGGAGCTTTTCCAGATCAGCAGGGACACAAGGACCCGGGGACACAAATGGAAATTGGGCTTCAAGGCATTCAAAACAGGAAAACAGGAGACACTTCTTCACACAGAGAGTTGTCACAATCTGGAACAAACTCCCCAGCAATGTGGTAGAAGCTGAAAAATTGTGAACATTTAAAAATAGACTGGATAGGATCCTTGGATCACTTAGTTATTAATGGACACCAAACGAGCACGATGGGTCGAATGGCCTCCTCTTGTTTGTAAACTTTCTTATGTTCTTATGTAACTGGATTTACTTTTAAAAAACATATCAATCAATCAATGTGCATCAGTATTATTATTGTTTTTATTCATAGAATATAGCCAAACACTACAATGAAAATAGTGCCCGACTCCATGCACAAACAGCCAAGGAAGAGCTGAAGTACTGTTGTCTTTCCAAAATATGAAAAGGGTGGCTATACTTTAGGAAAAATATTAGAAGCATCAGCTTTCTGACAGTTCCTTTTGTTTTTATTGTAGTAATTTCATAAGCTCTTAATTTAATATTTAGCACAAGAAGTGTGAGATACAGTGTTACCAAAATGCATTTTATAATCCTAACATCCTAATCGACTATAAAAAACAGAGCAGTGGATCTTTAGTCCACACCAGCACACTTTGGACAGAGCAGTAAAAGAGAAGGGGGTAAGAAAGAAGAAAATCACGTTTCAATGTGTACAATGGTAACGGTTATAGTGACGACGAGTCTGATTCATAACATGTATTGAGGAAACAAATTGAATAATAAAACTGAGCCACAACAATCATCCAGTTATGGATACTGTACAATTATCACTAAACTGAATTAATTCGTTTTTATTACCATATTACTTTTAATTTATTATAATTATTTTAACACAGTACTGAATTATGGTGATTGTACATTATTAAGGAAAGTGAAAAATCACGTTACTTAATAAATGTTGATTTTTTAACTGAATGTTTAACCAAGCTGATAAAAACGTACTGACGCCAGGTGGCGCCGTAATACCAAAAGCGAAGCGCGTTGTCGCAGCAGAGGAAACAAAGTACAGCATATTTTAAGTGGACATAAATATATACATAAAAACGGAAAATGCAAATAAACAAAAATGTGCATAACTAAACACAGAGACAAACATATGCATTACATCAATATATATTGTGTTTATTGCTCACATTTTAACAGAGTAAGAAAACAAAATCAAGTATTTATGTTTTTAATGTACTCACTTTAAAAAAAAAGACAAAGCCATGCCTGTATGTGTGTAATGAAAACGTCCCACATGCACAATGCAAATGGGCATGTCAGCAATGTCTGGAATGCATGATTAGTTTACCATTTCAATAAGCTAAACCCCATTATGATAAATTGTTACTCTTTCCATATAGAAAGTGGTTAACATTTGGAGACTGTGGGTCGCTGTGGTCTGTTAAGTGCGGTCCTCAAAATGCATCCTTTCTCTTCTCTTCTCTTCTCTTCTCCTTTCCCATGTTCTACTGTTCCCTTGAATATTTTGAATATATTTCAGCACAAACCCGAGACCTACACCTGTCCATACCATGTATCCACGATTACTGTATTTGTTTCTAGGTTTACACAATGGGGCTAAGGTTGATTTAAATGACTGAAGCAATCACTAATGTCATTCTTAAATTGATGTTCCTAAAATTGAGAATTGTAACATTTCATTCATTGCATTCACGTCATGCCTAGCAGGGGGGAAGCAAGTTGTGTACAGTAAGACCACATAAACTTTCAAAACAATACAACATATGAAATATAACATCCTACCTCATTTCCTTGTGTTTAGCTCACAATAACAATTTAGAAAGACAGCAGCATTGTTGTGATTTTGTTGTCCTTATGAATATACTATTATGATGTGCACCTTCAACCGTATTGAGTGAGTCTGTTGAGAAAGCTGTTAAATGTCAATACAGTTATACGTGTATGTATATTTTCTATTATAATCAAATAAATGTAAATAAAATGTATGTGTCAGGCAATATGAGGTTAACGAGTAGGGAAGTTTAAACTACTTTGCCTTTAGTGCAGCTATCCACAGGGTGGCGCTATAGGCTATCTAATATTGTCTGAGCGCACAGAGAAGCGCAAAATATATCACGATACAGTGACTATTGGAGAAGTGGGACAAACAGATGCATGTAACTATTTTAAGTATATTCAATTAACAGGAAAGTGTGAAATTGTTCAGACATGTGTGCATACCGCTTGGTTTTGTTTGAATCAATAATCAATTGCCACACATGCAATCTGAGCTTTTAGTGAATTCAGATTTAAAATGCATCTCCATCAAATAATTAGTAAATAAGTACATTCGCTTCGGTTTACACTCAACGTAGCTGTGTGTGTCTCGGAGTTTTCTAATAGATTTAACGCACATTCATTAATTTGACTGTTCTCTTGGGAACAAATACATTTGTAATAATGATTTATAGTCACGCAGAATGCACGGTCAAACTACAGATGAAACTGCAGGAATCTCCTATACAACACCCGACCGAGCCATAAGAAGTGACCTAGTTTTCTTGGGCAACACAGCCGAGCTGAATAAATAACATAAAATGGATGTAGTGGCGTTTAGAATTTAATTAACCAATAAACCAAAAGCAATGCTCGATCCCAGCTCGCTTGATCTGAGAGGTACCATGTTTATTTCATAGCCTACATTGCCCAAACAGACCGGCTACATCACTGCATGTCCACGCACTGTTAGAGATTGTGCAATAGGACTTGTTGGTACTATTAGAATTGCAGTCCGGACGGTGAGGGGCTGGAGAGGTGGGGGTTGAGAGAGAGAGAGAGAGAGAGAGAGAGAGAGAGAGAGAGAGAGAGAGAAACTACAGAGTAAGCAAAAGCTCTCCGGGGCAACAACAACTACAACTGCTTTCAAAAACCCATCTCAATCACTCGGACGCTGACATGGTCCTAAACCAATCACGGCCCGGCTCAACTTGGCGCTAGTCCAAGAATGTTGCTCTAGCCAATGAAAACGCACATACGGCAGGAGGGGCGGGGCAGAAACGCGCCAATCCGGTCGCTGGCTGCCCTGCGCTCAGATTGGGACTTTAAATAGTGCCTTGGCACAGCGAGAGCGCAGCATTAAACCTCTCCAGCGGTGTGTGTTGTGCGCGGCGCAGGAGAGAGAGAGAGCGGACACACGGAGGAGACCAGGCTCACAGATCCAGCATCACTTCATTGTTTTCTCCCCCTTACTGTACGTGTGTTTGGATTGCTTTGATTCCACCGTCATGTCCAACGTACAACTCTCAAACAGCACTTTGGAGCGCATGGTGGCCAGGAGGACCTTCCCCCAGCACGCCAAGACTGGGGTCTGCAGGAGCCTCTTTGGACCGGTCGATCACGACGGGCTCAACCGGGAGATGAAGTCCACCCTGCGGGAGATCTTCGAGCGCGACCAGCGGCGGTGGAACTTCGACTTCGAGACCGACACGCCGCTGGAGGGCGACTACGCGTGGGAGCAGAGCCCGGGGGCCGCCGTCCCCGGCTTCTACCGGGACTCGGTGCAGGTCGGGAAAACGCGGATTATGGCCCCAGCCAGGGCGGTCGCATCCCTGGACTCGAGTGCGATGGGGAGGGAGTCGTGCCCGGCTCGGGATATACCTGTTCCTTGCCCCGCTCTGGAGAGTCGGCTGTCCAGTTTGGGGAGCACGTCTGTCTCGGGGGAAATCAATCAGGAGAACCGGTCAGATCGACTGAACTCTGGAATTACATCAGGCTGCAAAACGGTCCCTTGCGTTGGGCGAAAAAGAGCCCCCACTACTACAACCACCACCACATCCACGACCACCACCACGCATATTACAGGTGAGCGCGTTTGTGTCTTGGTAATTCCCGGGGAAATGTCCCGAGCCTTTTGGAACTCGATATATAATCACGACGGTAATGAAAACGCTGTTGCCTGCAAAGTGCATCCTGTATACTGACCAGTGCACCGCGCCATTCTCGCCGCAGAACCAGCTTTGCTGTATTCATGCAGTTTGTGCATTGCGAGGTTGGCTAAACTGCTGCTTTTTCTCGCAGATTTCTACGCAAAGAGGAAAAGACTGTCCGACACGAAGCAACACGTCGAGAACGACTCCCAGTCCCCCCCCTCCATTCCCACTGAGCAAACCCCTCGCAAACGGATCCGATAAGAGGTGTGTATCATCGGTGTGCCGCTGTCTGCGTGCGTGTGGTTCAGATGTAGCAATTCCCTTATCCATGTAACTTTAGTAAATCTGTAGTAGCGTCATCAAATACACTATTTGTATGTGGAGTAGTTAATGCCAGTGTAGCCATGACTTTTAAACCACCCCCCCCCCCTTTCTTGGGCAGGCAGTGTGCGTGTGTATTTAAAAAAAAAAAAAAAAAAGTGGGGGAGGGGGGTTGACGTCAACGTGGCGGGAAAGTCTCGAGTAACTGGTGACGTTTGCAATACTGCTGTATTATTGTAAGAATAATAATAAAGTGTATTTGGCATGCAGTGGGGCGACGTGATTATGTCCCCAGATAAAGAAAGCAAAATAATCCTTGCAATCGGCCAGGTCTATAATGCCCTTTGCTTTTCCTTGCAGGTATTGCACTAGATCCTGGAGATTTTTTTTCCTCTGATGGAGAGACCGAAGAAGCTGCCGCCGCCGCCCGGGCCGGGGATGTGCGAGGGGCGGACGCGAGGGACCGCGGGGACAAGCGGGACAAGCGGGACCAGCAGCCGCGGAGGGACTTATTGAACAAAATGTAGCAATTTGGTGGCCGTTTACGGAGCCACTCAACAGTGTTAAAACCATTAACAACTGTGCAATCTAGAGATATATGTCCACACTGGCCAAAAGTGTAAAGCTTTAAAAGTCATCATTATTAAAATGTATATTATTTCTGTTGCTATTGCAACTTGGAGTTTGTGTATATATATATTTTTTAAGAATATACTAACTTATAATTATTTATCAGTTCACGTTGGTGAAAAACCAAATTTTTTTTTTGTTTGTTTTTTTTTAGCCAAAGGGCGTTTTATTTTTTATTATTTACAAAATAAAGTTATATATATTTTTGATGTTTTTTTGCAATCAAGTAATGATGTAGCTTTGAAATTCGTTAGTATACTTGAAAATTAGGGTCCAAATGTTTCTGAGCCGTTTTTATTTTATATATCACTGCCATTTGTTTTTTTTTTTTTTGTTTTTTACAAAAGAAGCGAATAAAGTAAAATGGTTTATTCTAAAATCTGATTCGTGTTTTCCATTAAATCAACATTCATGGTACTGCTTTTCCCTTTTCTCTTCTACGGTGGATTTAAACCCCAAACACACATGGTAACATTATTAAATCCTCAAACACTGGAAAAAATAATGCCCTAGAAAACCTTGGATTCAATTTAAGATTGTATATTGAGACTACATGCACCTGTTGCAGAATGGGTTTAAGCTTACAAACCATATTCATTTCTCAGCAACCAAGATGTTTTCCAAGCCTCCTGTTTAACAGTACACCCGACATATATTACTAAAAGCTCATTTGTTTTTTCTGCCTAAAATATACCTCCTTTTGAGTGTAATTCAAACGCAGGACAAGTCTAAAAATAGTTGTGCGTTTCTGCGTGTCCTTTGTAAGGAGGTGCTAAAAGCAGTAACTCTCCCCTGCAGTAAACTGGACAATGCCGTCTCAGGCTGTTAAACTTGCACGGTGCTTTTGGAACCAATTTTTAATAAAGGGCACCTATATAAATCTACAATAGACCCTGCACTGCTTTATGCAAGAAGTATGAATTTAAAATATTACATAAGTCATTATGCACGACATTGTTTTTTATTTATAATAAATAAACACGGTGTTTATTCATATTGATGTTATATCTCAGTGTTTTCTTCTACACACACACAAGGTTTTATTACTTTTTTTGTATTATTATTCTCACTAACAGCGTGTTATAAAAATGCCATTACACTGAAGAAGGCAGCTGGATGATATACGATTTTTAAGGCTGTTTTTCACCAATACATTAAGCAGGTGCCTTTGGGACCCCCTATTGTTTATACAGACACCCTCACATTCAACATACAGTGAATACCCCTTTAAAGGAACCTCTTAAAAACACGAATTCTTGCGAAACAACGCGGTCGTGTGCTCAATAGGGAAGCCACCTGCTTAGAAAAAACACATCCCTGAACCTTTGGTGGGGGGGGGAAGGTGTGCTATTTTTTCATTTTAATTAAATGTTACACTTTCAGACTTTCAGATAGACCATCATTAAGTATTTTCTCAAATATAATTTTACACATGTTTTTGTTACCTTTACTGTCGTTCACTCCGTGGAGCCACTAATACCAATACTACTAATACTACCAATGGAAAATACTTTAATATAAACAATATGTGAATTGTTACATCTTGCTTTATATATATATATATATATATATATATATATATATATATATATATATATATATTGCTCTTTATGCAGGACCATGAAGGGTTTTACCTCAGTTTTACTTCCATAAATAAACCTTAAACATTTTATTTTATATATGCTCTGTGTGTGTGTATATATACATAAATAATTATGTTAATTTGTAAGTCGCCCCACCCATCCCCCACCCCCTGCCTCACCAACACACAACACAGACAACACACTCCCTACCTTCCATTGCCTTGTTCTCATTTCCAACACAAAGCACACAGTCTCTATTCTTCCCTCCTTTGTAGCCATATGGCAAATCCATGTAGACATAGCCAAGATCCATTTATTCAGGCACATAATGTCCTGCATTGGAGAACAATTGGAACTTTGTTTGCCTCCTCTATTGATGCGAATGAGTGGAAAAAAAATAAAAATAAACTATGAGGGATATCCAGCTAATTATGAGCCATATGCCCCCATAGTCACAGAGCAATCCAATAAAGTTTGCTTTACATTCGGTGCACTTTATAATTTACAGATAACAGATGTCCACATACAACATGTATCACTGGTGTTAATGAAGTCCCCTCCATATAAACACTGTGCATTTCCCATAGGGATTATGGCAAAGCTGTATTCATTATCTGTGTACCTTTTCATCTATTCCTCTCCCTCTCCATGTATGATCAATAAAACAACTCTACAATTGTCTGACTATTCAAAAGTCCAAAGCCTTGTAGTTTTCTAAAGCTGTACTCATATTTCTATTAATAAGTAGATTTCCCCCAAATCAAAGGAAACCATGAATGCAAAATGATTGGCAGTTTCATCTTGACAGCATTTATTAAGATGAGGAAAAGGTCCACCAAAAAAAAAAAAAAACATGAATCAAAGGAGCTCTGGATAATTTATGCAGTCATGAAACAGTGTGTGATTTTTTGTTTTTCCACACCAAAAGAAAACAGCAATACCCCTCATGGAGGCAACTTGTGAGTGAAGGAGACGATTTGCAACATGATATTGACCTGAAACTCAATGCCAGACTAAACATGGAGTGCTTTAATCAGGAGGAAGATTTGAAATTGACACTGGGCTTGCCAGTCTCCTCTCCTTAACCCCTGGGGGTGCTATAGGATGAGCTGGCCAAAAAGGTAAAGGAGAAGACTGTAAACAAACATCGTTATTACATTATGACATGATTGTAACTGAGAAATGAACACCAAATGTCCATGTGATTGTTAAATCCTTAGGAAAGAACGCCAAGAATTGTAGAGCTGTCATTACTAACAATAATGGGTAATTTGAGTAGAAAAGGCTGTAATGAAATGCCAGCAAAACATATTAAATTGCATTTTCTTTTGCAAAGGTACTATCTTTTAATAGTCCATATCTTTTTAAGTCAAACACAAAGCACCACTATTTTTGTCTATTTAGACACATTCACCTCCCATGGCATATTATGCTTGTCTCTCTTTTGTCTTCTTTGAAGCTCATCCCATAACATTTCAATGGCGTTCAGATCAGGGGACTGAGAAAGTTAGTGCCTCAATTCCAGAAGTTTGATTGTCTGTGTGTTTAGCTGCTATACCCATTTTTCTGTATTTCTGGATTGTTGTATTCCACAGAGTAAAACATTTACTTATCTTCACAAATTCCCCTAGTTCTGGATGAATGCATTATCATTATGTTGGATTGCCTTCTTTGGCATTTATGGCAGCTATGGTAACCCGATCTTGAGAGTAACAGAGACAGTTTCATGGCAGTGCCATATAATTCAAGATGCACATTCCATTCCATTAATTGGAGGTGGGGTCAATTTCAATTGCTATTACAAGATATCTAAGGGAGTGTATTCTTCCATATAAAATCCAGTGAAGGGGACATTGCATCATCCGAGGAAAACATGTGAACAAAATCCTTTTTTTGTTTGTTTGTTTTGTTTTGGTTAGTTTGTTTTGGGATTTAAAAATACAGTAACAGCAAAATGACTTTTCCTCAGAAACACCAATTCACCTGAGAGTTATTGCTCCTTGGCTTGCCAGTGCTAGGAATCTGTACACATTAGGTTTCCCTCGAAAAGAGGCATGCAATCTTGGCTAAAATAACAAGAAATACGAAGACAAGAAAGTGCAATTAAATTCGGATGTCTGTAGTAACATTTTTATATTACTTATAAAAGACGAAACACATTTTAGCATGCAAAGTCAAGCAAACTGAAATAAAACATTAACCCTGCCCATCCTTAACCCTGAACAGATACGTCTCGTAATTTCTTAACTCCTAAAATGAAATTGTGCTAATTATTTTTTAAATATATCGCAGTTATCCCTAACAACCAATTAATCAAATAAGATTACAAATAAGCAAAGGTACACGAGCGATACATAGTATACGACTTATAATTAAACGCTATTCGCAGTAATATACATTTTAAGAATAATATATTTATGCTATGTCTACTAAATATATTAGTATTGATATACTATTATTATTTATAGTTTAAAATAAATTAAGATTATATACGCCAGTTCTCCTTTAATATAATTCAAGTCTAATTATTAAACCCACATGTGTTCTTAAAGTAGTCTACTCTATAATTTCTATTGATCACTCTCCAGTGTCGTGTGATTAATCACGTCATCGTTTTATTTGATGCCAACAATCTAAAACTAATTGATTAATGATAAGTTCATGTTAGGAATTCAGAAAGCAGTTTGACATAGAAGGCACGTTTATATTACGTACCTTCAACTGTGAGTAATGATTAAAATGTGTGCAAGTAATCCTATCTATTTAATTTGTATAAAGACGATATCGTTAAGGGTATTTTCAAAGTAACATTGTAATGGGTTTCTAGAATAGATTCAAGCTGGGCTGTCTTCCAATGTATCGTTTCATAGCATCGCATAAGCATTTCACTTCTCATTTTAAGCATTTTTCATATTATGATGCAACAGGCTACAAATACAAAAGAGCGATATTTACTATAGTCCTCGTGTAAAGATTCAAACGGTTAATTTGTGTCCGCTTTTGCAACAGGTCACAGAATCACTAACTACTTAAACGTCTTCACTCATTATTCACATTACAGTTAGAAAATGAGGGCACTTCTCCCCTTAGTCTGTCATTGTGGAGTATGTGTGTATGTATCTATGTGTGATCGCCTACATCTGAGATAAAGAAAACGACATTTTATTTTTGATGACATTACCTTGGTGTCAAACAACAGAATGGTTGCACTGACTGCAGAGGTACGACATCCAATAATCATTCACGGTTGTAATAATAATAATAATAATAATAATAATAATAATAATAATAATAATAATAATAGATTTAGGCTCAGATTATTGGCAGAGGCTTAAAGCAAAATATTAACGTTTTAATATTTGGTTGGTTACGAATGCCGATACATAGACGCCAAACTTGTGTTTTCAATAGTATTATGAACATCTTATAAATTAAATTAAACGGATCAACACAGTGAATTTAACACACTGTTTGTGTGCAGTGGGACATCACTGTCCATCTATACACAACACTGTGGACATCTAATGTTGCGGTGCCGTCTGTGTCTTCTGGGACAAGCGATTCCCCTGTGTCCATATTGATTTCACTATGCAAATAATAATAATTGCACCAACCGGCATAACACATAATCTAAATCAGATGCCCACCCTGCCCCATCAAAACGTGACAATAGTTATACAGCACATTTATTTTGTATTAAAAATGTTTGACTACACTATTGGCCTGTAGCTATTACCAGGTATTATATGTCAGCTGTATTTTCTTATTTGAAACGCAGTACAATTACACGCATTTCACAGCAAACAGCGTCTACTTTAATTGAAAAAAACGTGCGGAAGGCTTTGCCAAATTAAGTAATTGTATATACGTGCAATTCAATTCTAGTATAATTTTACTTTAAAAACAGTTGATCCCTGTTCGTTCCTTTTTCACTTAATTTGCTTTATAATGCTAGTGTGGTTTTAAATGCATTAAGGTAACGGTGTAAATGAACAATACATTAGGTATTGCAAGCTCAGTGGGGTGGGGTAGGCTATATTGTATTTACTACACACACACACACACGTATGCAACCGTAGTCTTATTGTGACAGGCTATAGCCGCAGGAACCGGCATGGATTTAAATCTGAAATCTTCTGTCAGACGCCAAGCGGGGTTTGACTCACGTACGATGTAAGAATCGTGCCTGGAAACAAAACCAAAAAAGCCAGCAAATCCTATTTGAATAAGGCGCACACTCCGCAGCTCCCATCTGCAAAGACTGCAATTAAATATAAAAAGAAAAAAAAAATGCAGCTACAGAGAATTAGCATCTTCCATGGCCATCTGGCGGCAGGAGCAGGCGAGGGGTAACAAAAGCAGGGTTGCAAAGACAGGAGAGGCGAGTGTGCCATCGCATTGACCTGCAAATGAGGCTTTGTCACCAAATTAAAGCTCCCTGACCCCCTGGGCCTCCGCAAAATCGCATCATTTTAAACTTTTTTCTTCTTCTTTATTAGCCAATGAAAACTGGCGGCCATAAGCGTGACAATCTGCGGGTTAGGCCTGAGATAAAACACACAGCCCACCTTTGGAAATGGTGGCTCCTCATTGTAATAACAATGCGGGAATGAGAGCGAATTGTTTTACGACCAGATACATGGCCAACACCGAGGGAAAATGCTTCCCTGTTGCTATACTGAATACAACAAAGTGCAAAGACTAAATTATATGGAATTGGTGTACAGAATTATAGATAAAGCTATATATATAATCATATGACATACTAACCTTCCACCTAATAGTTAACTTGGGGACTTCCCACCAGTTATCTATCTTTAGCCCGCTTGTGAGTTGAGCAGTAGTTGGAGGAGTCATAACAGGAGTATTAGTAGTATTTTGCTATTCAAAGGAGACCTCACACCTCACACTCTCTATTAACACCACTGACTAAAACAAACTGGGCCTTACACATGAAACCTATGCAAAAAGCAAAGTAAATAAAATAATAACTATAATAATAACACAGCATCATCATTAATAAGTGGAGTTCATTTGGCTTTTGGTTAGTTCTGTTGACCATTAAAACGTTTTACCAAGTAAGTTTAACATCAAACATAAAGCAAATGAGAAATACAGATCCAATTTGATCCTTTTAGAAATGTACACTTGTGGAAGGTCTTCATACCTCCACAGCTTATGCTGTTTTGCAAAATAACTAATCTAATAAAAAAGACATTTTGAGTTTATGAGGCTATTCCATTTTTAAATTAAATTATAGTGACCTTTTGTCATTGAGACACAGGCGGTGTGAATTATTCTACACAAATATTGTATTAAGTGTTGAATATAATCTAGTAATGCTGTATTAGTTTTCAAATCTCTTACACTTGTCTCTTATAAAATCCCCAAAATCGAAATACTTATTATTTTACCACCGCATCAACCAAATGTAAACTTAAACAAATACAATCAATATTCACTACTATAAGTACACTTGCTTTATTGAGAATAGGTTACTTATAAGCCTACGCTCATGTAAATAAGCTACACTAAATATATTTTTTTATGGGCTGCTTTTCTGTAGGCCTATTTTAGCCTTCACATCCCATTCACTGCCAACATATTATTTTTTTGGGGGGTGGGTGGGTGACAAAGAGTTTAATCCTTTTATTCAGCATCATTATGAAATGTTACAAGAGTATAGAAATTAATATGGGCCTTTCTTGTAGGCCAATCTCTCTCTCTCTCTTTTTTCAATTGTAGTTCACAAAATGGAAACTGTCGCAATGTGCAAAAGGGAATAAAGTTATAATCTCTTTGCTACCCTGACCCCTGCCTTTGAAAAGACGGCCCGGTTGTCTTTGAATGCAGCAGCGGGACTCGGTGAGTGAGTGCAGATGCGCATTGCGCCACAGTGTGGCTGCCCCTGTTGGCCCTTCGCTGTGCACTGTGTTTGGGCTCCCAGGTGTTATTCATGTCTCTCCCTAACAATGCGACTCAATTCAATGGGAGCAGCCATGCAGAAGACTGACTGACAGGGAACTCGTGGCAGCTTTTCAGGCATTTTCTTTTCTTTTCTTTTTTTTTGTTGTTTTCCAGAGCCTGCCCTCAGTCGGGGGGCCCTGATCACTTTTTAAACACAAACACCGCCAATTCACTTGGCTCATCAAATGCATGCAGAGAAATCGGGCTTAAGAGCTTGACAATGGTTAAATATAGGGTACCGTCACCCAGAAGTGCCTAAAATGGAATAAGAAGGAGCCGATTGTGCCAAGAAGTTGGATAAACTTACTCTGCCTATTCTTTTCAAGCCCGAAATCCAATCACTTAGGAGAAGGAACTGCAATAAATAGGAAACTGGCCAGACACAATGTGAAATCCAAAGTGGATATTAAAGAGGGCCTAATTCTCCCAGTAGTAAACATATCCGTTATTTTGTGTTTGATTTTAGTTGACACCTTCATCTAAGTTTGAATATTTACATGTAAAATACTGAGGGAATACATGTTCATACACATCTGTCCAATAGAACACATTTTGCAGTAGGGAGAAAAAGGCAAATTATTGATTTGCAAATCACTGCAAATTATAGACCACATGGAATAATAACATCAAAATTGATAGATACATTTAAAAAAAAGTATATTCCCAATTCAAAACCCATTTTACTTGACAGTCCAAATAGTCATTTCATGTGATGGATTAGAGGCCGTGCCAGCGGGGTGTCCTATCACTGGCAGTCTAACCCACTATTGTGATGCAGAGATTTTCTTTATTCCTGCAGACACTTCCACATTCATGAGGACATTACTGCTTCTCTGAACTCAAGCGTTCTCCAATGTGGTTTTTGCCTGTTTCCCGACAGAAATTACAACAATGAGATCAGTACCAGGGCTGCCAGACACTTCTCTCAAAATTCCCCTATTGGTGGAAAAAAAATCCCTCATTTATTTGGTCATGAAACCTAAATGCAGAGAACATAAAATTCACCCATTTTAATCAGAATACACACACACACACACACACTCTAATTTTCATCATTCTAGTCTTCGAAAAAGGGCAAAAAAACTGTAGCGTAGTCAATAGTGTGGTTTCTCAGAAATAATAAAAAAATATATAGTCAAACATAAAGTGAATTAAGATATCGGTTTAAAAAAACTGACAAAGCATGCTTAGCTTATATACACTTTTGTAAGTGCACGAACCTCAGTCAGAACACATTTGCTGTTTTATTATCTTTTGCCAGGAATTATTTGTGGTGTGATGTCAGTTTACAAAGGGTAACAAACTGAATCAAACTACATGACAAAAGTAGCCTTTAAAGTATTCTTGACCTTGATGTAGTCATCTTTAGCTGGACTTGGTAATTAAAATCAGTCGTGGCGGGGGTTGCTCAGCTGCAAGGCTGTAATGACAGATGAAAGAAGCTAACACCTATTATTGAAAGACAAGGTGTTCAGACTGATGGTTGCCTGTAGCACTAGACGACTTTTAGCAGACAGAATTAAAAATTAGATATCTTACTACGGCGCCGCCTTTACCCTGCCTGTGTCATTAGCAGACAAACGGGGAAACAGGTGGAAATTCTTGTCAAATGTGACCCTTTTATTTATTTTAACTTTATTTGGGAATCAGTTATGTTTCTGGAAATTATTTTGTTTACAAAGAGGGTGTGAACGACTTTTCTAAAATATCAATTAAGTGTTTAAATGATAACACCCAAAACTACTACTTCTACTAATATGAATAATAAATCCATAGGTACAATATATAATCTTCAAGGTGGCCATGTTATAAAGAATCCCTTAAAACACATTCCCTATATGCATATCTTGGAAATGTAGTCCCGAGTTAAATCAAAACTACACACCACCTGTCAGCTGCCGATTACAAACTATAGAGCCCCTTTGTTTGTCAGAGGCTAATTGCTTCTACCTCTTGGAATGCTGCGGTCCTATGAAGTTCTGGGGCTTTCATTGGTAACAGGCAGGTAGGTAGACGCAATAAGCCGCTTGTGTGACAAAATGTTGCTTTGATTCCCAGGTGGTATTCAAACCCAGGTTGCCTGAGCCACTAGCACTTACCTAAAAGGACTCATTGGTGGGACTGTAAGTGCACTTGTATCTTTGGACTAGTGGTTATAAAAAAAAAAAAAAAAAACATTTTAGAGTTAGTCACTGTCCATAGCTCACTGACTTGACCCACAATGACCCTGGCCAGACTAGTAATAATCCCACTCCCATTCAGGTGCCTGCCTTGACCGTGCTTTGAGCTCCAACCCGGTTTGGTGCATATCTCTAGGTGGGCTTTCAACACAGTGTAATGTTCTTCACAGCCTGCGTTTCAACTGTGGAACTTCTGTGTTTATACCACTAAAGCTTTATCTTTGACCTTTTTTTTTTCTTTCCAGTAGTACTAGGGGCTTCTAAAGCTGCACACCTGGCATTTTATGCTGATGTTTATACTGCTATACTATTCCATTAAGAACGCCATGAATGGGGTTACTTGTGTGAACAGTGACCTTATGATGACCTTCTTTTCAGCACTAAGGATAGTTTTACAAGACTATTTATCGTTTGAGTGTACACTAGCCAGACACATAGGTAGGATCCACATATACACATCCAGTGGATTGCTGGCAACTACGAGGGCTACAGAAGAAATGTCAGTTTTCTGCCCTTGAGTTGCAGGTTTAATTCTGGCAGAGGGAGAGAATTTTCTTAATTTTGTTGATCTCAGCTTGAAATGGACTTTTACATGTTTGCTGTATTGCCTGATAGAGGTGGTATTCATCATTTTAAAATAGAACGTACACATACATATTGGATGCACCACTTATATAAAGGGTTTAAAATGAATTACAATATATATATATATATATATATATATATATATATATATATATATATATATATATGGACCAATTTAGAACAATTACTGGACTTACTGGATCTTGTGCTGTATTGGGCTTTACTCTGTGGAGCATAGCATTATATTGTGTTTTGATTGAATGTGAAGGTGCTCGAAAAAATGAAACTATTGCAATGCCATGAGAGTTTAGTTTGTTCTGCAAAACAAGATCACTCCATTCAAACGCAACTCAACTTTGGTGCAGAATTTACTAAAATAACAGCAAATAAGTTTAGAAAAATTGTCAAAAGAAGAGAAGTACTTTTAAGGAAGATAATTAAGCAATGGCTTTCAGCACTAGAGAATTGGCCTTGGTATAAGTTGAGTGTCTTAGGCTGAGTGTCTGAGGGCACTTAACACAGAACAAGGTCAAATACACAGTAGCAGAATACACTCATCAGAAAATGCCATTCCAGAAGCCCGTAGTCGTTTCTTGAGTTAAACTATTCCTTCAGTATATATAATCTTATAAAACAGTATCCTATAGTGGGTGAGTGAGACATCCTTAAGGACTGATAAAAGCGAAATGATTGCATCAGCATAACTGACAGTCTTTAACATCACACATCATAGAAACGGACAGCAACACACTGGGAACAACCTGCACAGATAATCTTTTCAGGGCATTCGTGGAAAGATCTAAAGCCCTGAAATCTGGGATATAATGACAGCATTTTTATTATGGCAATTTCATGCTGTTACTCCTCTCTGCTCATTCGTCTCCAGATGGGCCCATCTCTGAAACCCCTTGGGCTTCAGTTTTTGGCATTAACAATTTAAAATGACAGAAGGCTCCAAATGTTCCCCCAACCCCACCCACCAACAGCACCTCCCTCTCTTCTATTTAAAAGGAACTATTCAGAAACTCTATCAAGAAGTGTCGGGCATTTCAAAATCATGTTCACCAAACTGTTCATAGTACATTAAAAAAAGGAGAGTAGTTCATCATAGCAGTAGCACATGGACGTTCGTTTTGCCAGAACAAAGGATTCGGTTTCTGTTTATTGCTACCCAGTCACTAGACAGAGAGAAGTGATAATAAAAGACCATGTGCAGCAACACTGTCAATAGACTGGAGAAAGGAGAGTAATAGAAAAGGAGATGATTAGTAATTTTACATTTCTTTTATTCATTAACAAAATAACAGTTAAGATATTTATATATATATGAAGCCTTACATCCACACAATATCGATTAATATCTGATTAGCAAACACCAGCATATAATTTAAACCACAACATTTACCTTACATTCTAGGTTCATGGCTTGAGATATATATAAAACATTTTTTTGTTCTGTTAGGAAACACATTCATTTAATTGTAGTTCATGTTAACATTTAGTTAATTAATCACATTTTTTGTATTCTTCTTTTCTCTTCTCTTCCCTCTTCCCAATCCGATACAGTTAAAGTAAACAACACCAATGCATTCACTTACCCCCTTTTTGGACTAAATAAGGTGTGTATATATATATATATATATATATATATGTGTGTGTGTGTGTGTGTGTGTGTGTGTGTGTGTGTGTGTGTGTGTGTGTGTGTGTTTTCAACTTAAAATACTTAAATGTCTATATTAAACCCAATAGTAATCACAAAGCACATCAGATTGCTTCTGAACAGTCTCTTGGTCAACAAAGAGACAAAGAAAATGACGGTGGAAATATATAATTACACTTTTTTTAATTGTTAGAAAATCTGTATTGTAAAATACATTTAACATGAATTGTGACTTAATCAGTTTTGGACTCCAGCTGTACCATTACCTGTCTGTCCTTCAACCTCCTGTCCAGCATTATATATATTTTAAAGACCCCCCCACACTCCTTTTTTTACTCTCTCCATCACTTGGACCATAAAACTCTGCCCAGAGCAGCTCCAGACTCTCACTTCAGGGTTGGATACATTTCTATAGGTTCATTGGCTTGGATTAATGGCATTTGGGTTTTAGATTTGCTTTGCAGAGCTGATTAAAGAGACTGCAATACTGCCTTTTTAAATGAACAACAAAGGACCATAATTTATTTGCAGGCATATGCCAGAGGCACCCCTGGAGCATCAGCTGAAGGCGCTTAATGTCTCATTGAAAAATGTCAATACACTCCACTTTGGCTTTCTTGTAATTTCATAAATAAGGGAAGATTTCAAAGGAAAAGTGTTGCAACCAAAATACTGTGTATTTTAATATGTTTTATTCCTTCTGTGCAAGGTGCTCAACATCTCTATCAACAACCACTACAAAGGGCTCTGTAGAAAGTCATATTTTACCAGATGGATAAAAAACAAAAATAATTCACCAAATGGATGTTTTTGGCTCTACAATCTTCAGTTAGTCATATCTGGCTAATGATTGACAGCAGTGGATTGAAAAGTTGAAATAAAGAAATCTGAAATGTAGATTTTTCACAGAATATATAAATGCATATTGTTATTAAGAGACAAGGCTGCTTTTAAGGCAACAGTTTTGGTCTAAATAAGATATTTAGTTTGAGGTCAATTTACTTTCATTTACTTTCAATACATAAAATATATATACAGCAAAAACAGCCTACTTAGTCTACTCTAAAGCTGAATGATATTTGAAAGAACTTACTGTTGTGTTTCAGTCTTGATTTTATTATCTTTTTTATAATCTCCCTAGTTTAAGTTTGAGGAAGTAAGAGTTAATGGTCAACCAATCATGCTATTTGATCAAGTTGACATTAACCTTCCCTCTTCCACAAATACATTTTATTCCCTTTAGGCCACTTTCTATTGCAAAAAGCTTACATTAATGCTCAAATATTTTATTATTATTATTTTATTTGATCTTGTACACATTTACAATATGGTATCACAGCTCACATCACAAGTATATTTTTCTTCACCATACATTGAACTGATTATAGAATGATACTTCCTTTAATCACTTAACATAAAAGAGCAAACTTGAAAGAACTAGAGGAGAAATTATATTTTTAAAATATTTTTTATTGCAGAAAATTTAAACCAAGCCACATGTTGTAGTGGATAGGAAGAGATACAGGGGAGGGAAACTAACAGTGGGTTAGAAGGGATCTATAGACGACTGGCCTGAGGGCACCAGAAAAACCTATTAATCTTCACTCTTGTGATACGGACCCTTAATCTATGGGCGCTATGCTCTGGACCTGCACAATACAAACACTATGTATGGCCTGTCAGCCAGGGCTAATTTGTGGCAGTTGCCCACTGATTCAATGCTTCACAATTCTTGCTTGACCTAGCCCATTCTTCTGCTGGATTAGTAACATCTTTCCTAAGAGCATAGGCCATGCACAGCCCAAAGTCTAAGAACACTCAAATTAAGAAGGAAAACACCCCCCCCCCTCCAAAACACCCCCTATATAATAATAATATGGTGTTACAGTCTTTTTCTTTTGGATGGGTGGGGTGGGAGCCTTTAGGGGAGATGTTTTTTGTGGTTGTTGGAACATAAACAACTGTTGACAATGCCAATCAGGGAATGCCTTGAGTGTGTAGTAGTAGAGAAAGGTTGTGAGTGAGTGGGCTGTGGGGGGGGATTCTGCTAGATGGGGGGGTTAGTAAAAAAAAAAAAAAAATCCAGCTGGAAGAAAGACGGCCAGTAAAACAGAGGTGGGTCTACCAGAACCAAATCATTCAACATGTCCTTTGGAGCATATCAGGAAGCGAGCGAGGGAAGGATTACAAGGCCGGGTCTGATTCGCTCTCTTCACTTCGCTGCAGATGCTTGAGCTCACGACTGGACATTGAAGCCACAAAGAAAGGGAACAAAATTTGTAGACAATGATCACTGGGGCCGGGGACAAAATGCTCACGGATGTTGTCAGCATCTGAGTAACCAAGCTGCAAAGGAAAACCCGTCGACAACAATAGACATGGGGAAAGAAAGGGGGGAATGTGAGGAGGCCTAGGCCCTCAATACGGCCCTGAAGTTGCACATGCTGCTGTCTCCTTGGAAACCAAGCAGTCTCCTGAGGAGGTTTGATGGGCCATTGTCCAGGGCACACAGGATGTGTCATATACCAGATGGTCGTGTGCTATATAACTCAGTTATCTGTCAGGAGACACTAAAGGAATGCAAGCGGCAAATCCCTACAGAAGACTGAGAGGGACGCCATCTGCTCTGTGAGACTATAGGCACCCTTTCACCATACATCGCAGGGCCCTCATAATTACCACCTATCAGAAAGGGAGCGCGAGTGGATTATTTCAGGTTCACAAACCATCTGACAAGGAGTCACAGGAGCCTGTGGATCTGTTACAAATGTAGCGCTTCCAACCTACAGAACAGAAGTGGCTTCTTGCTTAAACCACAGTCCCATTGAGATGCGATTGGGCGTTTGAGGGACTGCGTCAACACCACGTAGCTCTTATTATTAACGTGCGTTGGAATGGTAAGAGCTTTAGCTGGCCTGAAATACAATCCTGAATTTCATGGTCAAAAACCAATACGCATTCCATAATTATCAGACAGCGGATTACTAACCATAGTGTTCAGTGTCCTCTCTCTAAAGATTTCTATTTAATGGATATGGATTTGTGGATTTATTTACTCTTTACCACAACAATACAAACAAGCTAAGCAGTACACAGTATGAGCGGAAATATGGAAACTGTTGGGGTGAAATGCAAGTTCACTGAAGACTAATTAAGCATTAGAGACCTAATTTGGCCGTAGCAGAGTTCTGTCTAATCATTAAGATTACTTTACAAATATTTATAGACACATTTCAAGTAACAACGAAAATTATATAATTCTGTTGACTCAGTGGGGACATACAAGATAATATAATATTAGCTAGATCGCATTATTCAGGGTTGGGTATTTATAATCCCTAATCTCCATATCCATTCCTCTAAATAATTACACTGGGGAAAAACATGTGTGCAGTTATGGTGGATCTTCATCTGACCTCCTCCCTTTGGGTAAAAAAACAAACGAACTAATGAACAAACATACCTGAGCTAAGAAAGAGGGACATCAGAAAATAAACAAACTAAATCAAAACTAAATTAGAACTGTAACCCTGTAACTCTTTAAGGTTTTTGGTGTATTCTGTTGCTCCTTTCAAACTGTGTCTATATGCATTTATTTTTCTGGGTGTGAATGCAAAGGTTTCTCTGCCCTGAGGTTGGCTTCAATCTGATTATTGCTCCAGCTGGGACATAACTGTGCTAGGGCTCTGAGACACCAAACTGTTAGAACAGGCACATTATTAATCTGACATAGAAACCAATTTGGTTCAGTTCCAGTAAATTTGTTTGGTGTCTGTGTACTACCGCATTGAGACTAACCAGAAGCGGTCTAGAGACTGCAAGCAGCGCAACCATAAATTAATTATGGGAGTCTTTTTTTCACATTTATGGAGTAATTATGCAACACATTTGTGGCGCAATGTTAGTTTGTTCGGCACGCGGCGTGATTTATTTTACAGTATTTGCTTTTATGGATAAAGGCTGCTGCAAAGACAAGCTCCCTTTGCAAGAGAATCTGGGCTCAGTGTGTGTGTGGTCTTTACAGGTTTTATAAACGATATCAGATGTTGCAGTCTCTATATCGCCCATGTGAGAACTCTTAATGGTGTGCTTCGGATGGCAGTCGAAGTGCAAATGCAACACGAAAAAAATATTTTGCCACCCTTGTAGTGTAATTATTATTTTAATTACTGTTCCCTAATTTATGTTCTTCAAATACAAGTTTGTTTCTGCTAATTACCTCTTTTAATTCTCAATTTAAGGTAGCAGGGTGTGTGTGTGTGTGCGTGTGTGTGTGTGTGCGTGCGTGTGTGTGTGGTATACCCATTGCTGGAGGGGGGATGAAAGTGCTTAAACTGTGAGTAATTGAAAAATAAAACTTCAAAACTACAACTGAGACCATTAAAGTGTGATTTGCTGTATTTTGGAATGTCATGTCAACTGAATGTGTGTTTTCTTTTGGCCTAATCTCAGAAGATCACACTTCAAATGATCCTTTTTATTTTTGTAAGCTTGTTTTTTCTTCTTCATACTTTCAATTACTTACTGTACCACTGTTGAAGTTCTACATAACAAGGAATTAAGAGGCAGAATTTCACCTTATTCTTGATATTTGATTGCTTACACATTAAAAAAAAATAAAAAAATCTTGAGGGTTCAGAATTCTGTTTCCCAGATTCTTTATCATAAAAGCATTCATGTATTCCAGTAAACACATTCAATTTAAAAGACTCAAAACTAATTAACTTTCTCCATTCAAGACTGAATGGATTTGGGATATTAAAATAGACAGCAAAAGTTTTAAGCAGACCCCTTTCAAAGATAATTTAATATAGTACTCCCAAATGGTTCAAAATCTATCCCAAAATATAAAACCTAATAATGTTCTCTATTAGACTTTCTGTTCTAACAAGGCATTATTTGTCATGTTTAGATTGTATAGTGGGTTTCCGAAATGAACAGCTACCAACCAAAGTAAGTCAGACCAAGTGACTATTCATTTGCAACCTCTTTTGTTTGTGTATAAATATATAGCAGAGAAAGGGAACAGGGGAATTCCAGTCCTTTCTTTCAGATGTTTGGCATGGTAAAATAATAGCTGTGTCCATTTAGTTTCACTCCCACCTGGATGCATGAAAAAAGCTGCTGAAGACAGACAGGGAAAGAGCAAGTGATGAATCCACTGGTAGAATCGACAGAAAATATAAAAAACAACACTGTCAACTTCCAGATAAAAAAATGATCAGCAGAAAATTTAGATTAAAAGTGAGATTAATTTATTGGTTTGGAATTAATACAAATCATACAATTAATAAAAAAAACAATATTATGTTAAAATCAGCATGATTTATACGTTTCAATTCAATGCCCAAAGCCCTGTGATATATTCAGAGTAACCCTGAGGATCTCTATAGATTGTGCAAAGACATCTGTGGTGCAAATGTTTGTACCATTTTTATAATAAGTGTAATATTACATATATATTATTACAATATTATAATTTGGATAGGAAAAATAGGATTTCTAACTATTTTTTTGTTATAATATCTTTATAAGTATTATTATTATTATTTTATAAACATAACACAATGTAAATCTGTTTTTAAAACCTTAGGTTCTATATATTGACCCCAAACTGATTTGTTATTTAAATAAAAAAGGCACCATATAGCAAAGAGGTCTGGATATACATAATCTATAAAACACTAAAGACTTTATAGTATAGTCTTAATATATTATAATATAATATAATTTAATATAATATAAGTGTAGTCACCTGGAAGTCACAAATGCTTAAAATAACCCAAACTGTAATAATTCGTGAAAGTGCCCCATTGTTTCTACTTTAGTGAGATATGATTTATATAACCATTTCCCAAAATAAAAGACATATTTTAAACACAGTTTAAAACACAAAACATATATAATGACTGTAATGGTTGAGACCAAGTAAGAGTTTTAGGGGCACGCATCTAGCTATTGCAAAAGTGGTCTTAGCTAAGCCCTTATTAGTTGTAAATCAAGATCATTATTATTCTCTTTGCCTGCAGAGCCACAGTATCGTCTGATTTTATGTTTCAGCCCTCAGTGACTTCAGTGAATCAATGACTACCATTGAATAGTTGCAAGCACCTGCAGCCTTTACAAGTTGTTATTATACCTTGGTATTCAAGATCAATGCAGTTGGAGATCAAACTAGGGTAAATAAACACATCTACTCCATTGCAAGTTTTCATGCAATGCAAAGGAATACTATCAGATAATGAGTTGTTCTCATGCAAATCCTGTTTCCATGTGAAAATGGTTGTGGATTTCACATTTTGCTAGTTTTTAAAGGGGTTTTAGAAGCCAGAACCATATGGGCAATATATATATATATATATATATATATATAAAGAATTATAAATATACCATAATATTAAATAAATACATCCCAGATAGTGTTCAAACATAATTAAATAGATTTTGGAAAATATGAATATAAATATATGTTTCAGCATACATTAAAGATACATGACATCTTAAATATATTTTAGATACATGAATATATTTTCAAATCTATTCATATTTACTTTCAAAGTGTTTTGCAGTATAGTTTTAATACAGAAGTTTCCTTGCATATAATTCCCATTTGGGCAAACACTACAATCAATTTTTTTTTTTTCTTTAAGCAAAATGTTCACGCCCATTGTCACTGTATTGAGAGAGAAAAAAATCTCACCTCTGGAAACCACCCAAAAGAGACATCCAATATGTGCACCTGGTTGAGTGACTATACAAACAGAAATGTAAAATCACCTCGATTTCATAAGAGCATTGATACACATTGGAAAAACTTCAGAGGGAAGACATTCAATATCTGGAAGGTGAGCTGAGAACATCTTGTAGATCTAGGTTAATCTAAGGCAAGACCGAGCTAACAAATACTACAGAGCACAGACACAATTATCTTTGAGGCAGCTGAAATGGACAAGACACCCAGCTGCAAGTGTTCAGATTGCATTTGGCTGAGGACACTTATTGCTGAGCCAGCTACAACCTGCATCAGCTTGTTGCAGTTTGTTCAATAGTCCTCATCTGACTTCAAAATAGAATGAATCTTCTACTGCAATTCATCAAACATGTTCTTGGCCTGTTATTTAATTACATCTTTTCTACCGGTTAAAGTCAGGGCTAGTATGAAGTGTCCGCTCAACAAAGCTGGTGCCTAATAGGTTATGTATTGCAGGAGAGAACCTGGCCTATAGGTTTGTCTCACAAGTCTAAGCATGTCTGGTCTCTGTATAACTGCAGATCTGCTATTCAATTCCTTTTGCATGACTTCTGGCCGCCCTGACTAATAAAGGATCATGAAGCTGCTCTGCACACTACGTTTCAGGCACTGGCACTACAGTATAAAATTAAACAGGACAAAATGCCACTGGAAATAAACTGCATGGACAACAATTTGAAAAAAAAAAGCATAAATGGAAAAAGTTCACTCAAATAAGTAAATATAAATTAAATAATGACCATGAATAAATTACAGTTATGTAATAGTATTCCCCCATGTGTAGGCTTGCATTGTGAGTAAGGTTTTTGATAAGGGTTAAAGTCAGGGCTACCCCAACCCTAAACCCCCTCTGTAATGAAAAATATTGTTTTTGTGTGATTTTGCCCATTTTCCCTGTAGGATTTATCCATGCTTATCACACACTGTGCAATGATGTGCTAAATCATTTGGAAGAAACACAATGCATGAAGGATGAGCATGAGAAACATATTTAAACATTAGGAAATCATTCAGATTTTACAGATAGTCAATTTGTTGTTATAAATTAGAGACACTGAAGAGATATTCACAGTAAGACCTAAAGAAAATGGTTTGTTGTTGCTGTGGTTGAATCTTGCTAATTAAAGACAACATGAAACTAACATATTTGAATAGTAAAAACGTTAAAATGATTAAGAGTAAATTAACAACTTTAACACAACCAGGCAGCGATCAACGCATTTGTCAGCTGATGGACTGCACAAAAACACACAATAGCAACAAACAACCACAATTACACAAACATCATACAACTGAAAAATGGAGATACCCAAAATAAATACAAATATTCAGATAAAAAGGACAGGAAAAGTATGTCAACTAATAATTTTTAATAAAGTTCACCACTCTGAAAGACCAACCCCTATATATGATAAATTGGATATGGTCAAAGACATACACTCTCATAACACACAGAGCAGACCCAAGGCCACCTATAGGCCACCAAAACCCAAATCAGAGCTGTGGAAAAAGTTTTTAGCTTCAGGGCTTTGAAGTCCTGGAATTCCCTGGCAGAAAAATAATAAAAAATAATTGCTTCAAAATTTAATTTATAAATTCACTTCACTACAATGGGCCCAAAGGATATTGTAATGTGTTATGTTGTTTTTACAGTTTTTCTCAATTGCTAAGTTACTTGACCACCACCAAAACCTGAATGAGCAAAACAATAACTTTTCTTGCAAAACAGCAAGTAATTTCTCATTATTTCCATACAAAATGCAAATGTTAAGCACTTTTTTGCAAAACAGTACTCACAATTTCATACAGATGACACAAAAATAAATTAAGTTGAACCATGTCAATCAAAACAGAAGCATTTGGCCTCAGCTGATATAAATTGCTGCCATAATTGTGAATCTCTTCTGCATGTGTGCAAAACCTCTTTGCACATTTATTCAATCAACAATCAGTCCTTATAAATGCATGAAAGAGGTCACCTCTGAGTTGGTGTTTGCAAGAATGGAGCAAAGAAGAGGTCATGGACAAGAGCAAATGAGAGGAAGAGGGGCCCATAGAGAAAGAGCGGTCCAGATGCGTGGTGGTAGAGCTGGTAGAGGTGGTGGAATACAAAGGGAAGAGCCAGTGTTTAAGATTAAATCTGTGCCACGGTTATTGATCATGTCATCAATCACGGCCATTTTATTTTTACAGAATTCAAAGACAACCTCGTGCTAGTGGCAGGGGTAAAGTCTTTACTGCGGAGCAGGAAGCTGCTATAGTGGATATGGTTGTTGCCAACAATGCCATTAGTTTACAAGAAATCCAGACAGCAATCATTAAGGACCACAATATGTTTGCCAATATCAACAATGTAAGTGTATCCACCATTAACCGGGTGCTTAAAAGACATCAAGTAGGAATGAAACAGCTCTACAAAGTACCCTTTGAGAGGAAGAGTGACAGAGTGAAGGAGATCAGATACCAGTATGTACAGGTAAGTGTTCATCACTGTCATGTCTTGCCTACAGTAAAATGTTAAAATGTAGCCGGAATATTTTACAATATATATACTGTCTTTACTATATTTCTGTCTTAGAGAATAATGGAGCTTGAAGGCAACGAAACTTCACATATCTTCATATATGTGGATGAAGCAGGCTTCAACCTGTCAAAAGTAAGGAGACGTGGAAGGAACATCATTGGTCAAAGAGCCATTGTAAATCTGCCAGGCCAGAGGGGGGCCAACATAACCATGTGTGCCGCAATCTCCAGTGAGGGTATTCTTACCCACATTCCTACAATTGAGCCATACAACACAGAGCATCTAATTACATTCCTTGATGCGCTGTATCAGAGCATTGTGCCACCAGAAGAGAGAGGGCAGGTGAGGTCTGACATGTCACACTTTGTAATTGTATGGGGCAATGTTGCATTCCATCACTCCCGTCAGGTCACTGAATGGTTTGCAACCCACCTGCGTGTGATGATGCAATTTCACCCCCCATACTTGCCGTTTCTCAATCCGATCGAGGAATAATTTTCTTCATGGAGGTGGAAGGTATATGACCACCATCCACATGACCAGATATCCCTCCTTGATGCCATGAATGCTGGCTGCCTGGCAATCACAGCTGAGGATTGTCAAGGGTGGATGCGCCACTGCAGGAGATTTTTTCCTCGTTGTATTGCAAGAATAAACATCCAATGCGATATCGACGAGAACATGTGGCCTGATCGTCTAGAAAGAATGGACTGAAAGTGCAGTGTACAGTAATATATTTGTTTTGCCTTTTTGACCTTGCTTTGTTTTCACAGAGATACTTTGTTTTTTATCATCAGCTTGGTATTTTTTATTTTGTTCTCTGTACAGCATCATTCAATTTCTAAAAAACAAAACAAAACAAAAAACTGAGTGGTAAAGCATTTTGTTGCAGTTCTTGCTCTTTAATGAAATTATTTATGCTTTGGTCTTCTTTGATAAATAATCCTTTTAGGAAACAAGAATACAGCCCATGCTGTGGTTAAATGTTTACTTGCCTTTACATACTATAATTAAAGTATAATCAAAAAGTGGTACACACACACACTCAAAAAAGGTAGCCATGGTAGGGTATATTGATAGTTGTAGTTAGTATTTATTGGGCCATTGTTTAAGAACTTTCTGTGAGATGACAATTTGTGCTGTTTTGGTAGACTTATTTGATTTTGTGACATGTAATCAGTGTTTTGGGTGTCTTAGTGCATTTTGCATATGCAATGCATCATTTTGGCAAACACGATTCAGTTTTGGCGGCTATGTTAACTGTTTTGCAAAAGTGACTTCTGTTTGGAGAAATGTGCTCAAGCATTCAAGAAAAACTGTAAATGTACATGTACACATGAAGCTATGTGGGAGAGGGGGCGATATGGGTCTTTATTGTGTTTGAGCTTTCACTTTGCTTTTGTTGTTTTTTCTGTGTGTTAACATTTTTTAATGATGAAAATTAACCCTTGGGCTAAAAGAGATCCTAATAAAATCAAACTAACGTGCTGAAAGCCTGCTACAAATCTAACAGCTCATCCAGCTATGCTAGAAGAAACAAACAATCAAACAAACAACATTAACAGAAAATAAAACCAAAATGATTTCCATAATCAAGTTTTAGCAACACCAGTACTTAGAAAATGACCTAGAATTCCCAGCACTGAAAAGGAACTTCCATACTTTCTTCATAAGGGTCCCTTCCCTAAAAAAAACATCAGGTTTTGTGTAAATCCAGCAATTTTTCTGTCATTTTTTTTGATAGTAATGCAAACTTTGTTTTTCTACCACAGTTCTATAATATTGCCAGCAAACTGTCCTTTCCAGACACTGCTCCCTCACTGGTGCTGTGAGTGCAGGACTGTGCACACGGCTATAAAATGGTGACAGTTATGGATGGAAAATGGTACAGTGACTAAACAATTCAAAGAATTCTAAGAACGTGTGCTCTTCTCAGTTCTGCAAACCCTTTAGGTCACAACAAAAGCAAAACAATTTCATGTCCTTGGCAACAAAATAGGTGAGTAGTAGTAGAGGAGAAAGAATAGATGTAAAATAGAGGGAAGACCACAGCCAGCAGCATCACTTTCTGATCTTCTTGCTGCTGTATCATATAATTATACTGTCTGAAGTGGAGGCAACCATTAGGCCTAGGCCTTAAGCCATGAACCCCCAGAGATTTATTTTCACCTATACCAATCTGCCATCCTATAGGAGTTTTTGTTCTTCTCTCCTCCATGCCTAATGGTTAATTTTTTTTATTAATTGTTATTAATTAATTGAAATTACCCTTTGTCTAATTATATATATATATATAAATATAAATATATATATATAAATATAAATATAAATATAAATATAATATATATATATATATATATATATATATATATATATATATATATATATATATATATATAACTAAAAACATAAATGGAACTTGTGATACTGATTTTGATTCAGCATTAGACATTAAAGCATTAGACATCTCAAAAACAACATCTACCACATCCAATGATATCATGAACCCAGTGATAAACGACTGGCAATTCTTACACTTCCTCTAGTCCAGCCACTCAGGACAACATACCTTCAAATGATCTTAATGGCCCACTCAGTTGGCCATCAAGGATTTTGATAACAGGAAGCAGTTTGGCATTTTCTTTAAAAGAACAAAAACCAAAATAAACCCCTTCCCTTTGCCGAGCTGAATAAGACGCAGCAGAAATGATCAAGAGCTTTCCTCCTGCGCATTGCCAGGGATGGGAATGGTCAGTTGCTCGTAGGTAGGCAGGCTGTTTTGACTGGAGAAGAACTCAGCTGCCCTGGCTCCACTCTGTGCTGCCGTGCCGGCGGAGGGGAGAGACTGCTGACTCGACGCCAGACAATTGAGGACATCCGCGATGTGACTCAGCTTCTGATCCATGCGTGTTATCTGTCAAGATAAACACACACAAAAACTTCCATGAGCTACTGAGTTCAGTTGAACAGTGCAATTTATTATGTCCAGGTTTTGAGGTCTGAGTACTTTTTGTATTCGAATAATTCCTGACTTTTTACCATGTCTTGTATTCTTATTAATTACACTGGCACAAGATTGTATTGGAAGACATCAGAGTGGAAAATAAAATCTCTCTGTGTTCTTCTTGCTTTCTATTTTTTCTTTGTTTGTGATTTACAGCTAACTATACCATGTTTCCCTCATGTGTGTCTGTTTTCATATGAAGGACACACAGGTTATTAGTAGCCAGTGTGGACATGAATGTGCAACATACATTAAAGCCAGATGACAACAGTGCTATAATATGGTAGATGCAAATTAATAAACCAAAACCAGAAGTTAAGGGATTTAAAAAACAATATTAAATGGTTTTACAAGGAGTGGAAAGACTGTTAAAAAGAGAGTTTGCAAAAAGCTAACAGCAGTAGGATTGCAAACATGATGCCATTATTTACCGTAAAGTTTAGGAAGTTTACTAGAAAGGAAAATTGAATTCCTTATTTAATTTGCAAATGGGAAATCCATCAGATGTATTGCTTACCCTGTCTGTTACCATTTCATTGCTGGATTGCCATTAAAATGCCACATTTCAAGCTTGAAAACACGTTAGCTTCAGGTATATGTGGTTAGCGGTTGGTATTGATACCATTATAAGGAAATGTCCGGAACAGTAATTTGTAGCATTTTACCTGCCCAGTAGTTCAGTTTATGATGTTTCAATTGAGAAAGTATATTCCTACAATATAAAGCATGGCCCTCCCAAACATGCAGTGGCCGCTTAGTCGACCAGGCAGAGCTGCCCTGCATTTGGATTTGGCACTTTCAACTGCCTTTTGCCTCACAGTGCCAATCTTTGAGCCAGAAAGAGGAAGCCAAAATGTTTAATGTCATCCTGAAGAAAAAAAAAAGTGTCGAGGGTCTACTCAGCCCTTGTTTGTGCAGCTTCCTAAACCCTTGTAGCTAATTTGTATTCTTGTATGCTTAAGGTCCCTTAATGTTTATATAATTAGACCTGAACATATGTTAATAATTTGTACTTTCAGCAAAAAAAAAGTCTCTGCACACTGAAGTCAGTCGTATTAGTTTATTTCAACATCTTGGGAGCAGGCCCTATACCTGATAAAGCTTTTTTCTGTTCACAGAGCCGTTTCCACATATGATTTGTCATGTGATTTTTTCAGACATTTTTTTTTATTTCATTAGGAAATAAAGAATGTAAACTTGATGAAAGTGGACATCTTTGCAGCCAATGGGAGGTAGAGAGAGAGAGAGAGAGAGAGGTGTGTGTAAAGAAATTGAGGAAGATGCCACTACCTCTAGCAGGGCTGATGATTTTATTCAGAAGGCTTTAAGGCCCGGAGAAAATATATAATTATAATAATATAATAAGTATATGGTTTTAAATCCCACAATAAGCATTTATTTGAACATTTTCACACATTCATAACCACATTCGTTCAGACATTTTTGTATGTTTTGGACAGTTTTCTAACACTAATTAATCCATTGAAACTTGTCATGAACATTTTTCTGTTATTTATTCAATGATCTAAATACAGGTAAAGCACACTACTTGTGTCATGCTGTTGACATCCATGGCAGAGTGTTGGACCCTCTCAGCTGTCTCAGACCACAGGCCAATTGCAGATTTGATTTCTATTTAATCCACTGGCCTCCATTCTGCAGGTGTACAGTTGTACCCATATTTTGCCACCATAACTCTGAAATACACTACATGGCCAAACGTATGTGGACACCTGCTTGTTCCAAAATGACGCGCATTAATATAGAATTTGTTCCCCCTTTGCTACTATAACAGCCTCCACTCTTCTGGGAAGGCTTTCCACTGGATGTTGGAACATTTGCTGCAGGGATTTGCTTCCCTTCAGCCGCAAGAGCTTTAGTGAGGTTGGCCACTGATGTTGGACGATTAGGCCTGGCTCATAGTCGGTGTTCCAATTCATCCCAAAGCAGTTCTTCTACACCAATATCCACAAACCATTTCTGTATGGACCTTGCTTTGTGCACGAGGGCACTGTCATGCTGAAACAGAAAAGGACCTTCCCCAAACTGCTGCAACAAATTCGGAAGTGCAAAATCATCTAGAATGTCATTATATGCTGTAGCGTTAAGATATCCCTTTAGTGGAACTAGGGGCTGAGCCCAAGCCATGAAAAACAGCCCCAGAGGCAGTTTGGATCTTGGTAGTGATTGTTGCAACAATGCGCACTTCAGCACTCGGCGGTCCCATTCTGTGAGCTTGTGTGGCCTACCACTTTGTGGCTGAACTGTTGTTGGTCCTAGATGTTTCCACTTCACAATAACAGCACTTACAGTTGACTGAGGCAGCTCTAGCAGGGCAGAAATTTGACAAACTGACTTGTTGGAAAGGTGGAATCCTATGACAGTGCCATGTTGAAAGTCACTGAGCTCTTCACTGCCCATTCTACTGCCAATGTTTCTCTAAGGAGATTGGATGACTATGTACTTGCTTTTATACACTTTTCTGCAATTGGTGTTGCTGAAATAGCCGAATCCTCTAATTGGAAGGGGTATCCACTTACTTTTGGCCATGTAGTGTATAGATATTTAGTGTCCACTTGATGTTCCTAAACCAATATGAGAATCCCATCTTTCATATGCAATTGGAACCTAGATGCTAGCATTCCAAAGTTAGAGATTCAATTGTAAAGTTTCTGTAGGCGGTATTGTTGTTTTCCTAGTGATCAAAATGGAAACACAGGAGAGATTATTTTTTCAGTCCTTCACATTAACACAAAAAGCATAGCAAATTGTGTTTTTTTGTTGGTAACTAGTTGCTTGACAAAGTCCTACAACTTCAGAAAGATTGAAAAAAGGGTTCCAGAGTTCTGACATTTTTAACCCTTGGGGTTTAAAATAACCCCTTTGGCGCTTTTAGGGTTAACCTGATGAACATTTGATGTCGATGAGATTAAACTTTTGAAATAATAAACCATTACCTTAAAATATCTCAAATATATCTAAAACACTACACACAATGGAATGATGACCAACTGAATGATTATACAGCAGCTGAAGGACTGAAACCAGCATGGTATTACATATTTCATTCAGCAGAACAGATGATAATACAGGGAAACTCAGGGATTATAAAAATAAATTTTATTTTTAAATTGTTGTATGACAGAACTCTGGTAGACTTTTTTAAAGCCATTTTATTTCCTCTGAGGCGCTAAAATTTTGATGACTGTCCGTTCTGTTGGAAAGGACTGGGCCACAAAAAGCTGTATGGCAATTCTCCACTCAACACTGAAACCAGAGACACGAGCCACAAACTAACAATAAACTCATATTTTAGATGTAGTATTGAGAACACAATGAACCACGCTGCACCAATTCGCAAAATTATTTAAAGACTTATTATTAACCATGCAAGCAAGAAGGCCTCCTCCCGTTTTGTACCGTTTCCAATGATTACTGCTTTTATTTTCCTGTCCAATCTAGGTATCTAAGTCTGCAATTACCTACACTGTTATTAACCCAAGCAACCTACTGACACAATATCTGCCCTCATAACTTTTGCATATACCTTGCTGAAAGCACCAGATCTGTTACTGTAAGACAAAACATTACAAATACAAAAGGAAACCAAGTCAGAGCACAATCCAATAAACAAATTGTAAAAGCAGGCAGATAACAAGAGTACAGAGTGACTGGGGATTTTTTCTAAATACAATCTGAAACTGGTGATTCTGAAACTGTGTTTAATTTATTTTTTCTAATACACAGTCTCTTGCCCTGGGATGTGCACCAAGTTTGACAAGGTACAAATTCTGATTTTACAGCGGTACTAACTTGAAGCAGCCAAGGTTCAGTCATTCCGAATCTGCCGACACATTTGTTTTAGTGTGTAATGTGGCCGCGAGGAATCCGCTGTTTATATTATGGAACTGTAGTGGAGGGGGGAAAAAAAACCGAAAAACTTCTGAGCAGATGTTAAAATGCCTGAATCTCTCTGTCCTGCTCAACGTAATCTGACAACATCAGCCACGTTTGGCATATAAAAGGTAGCAAGACTATGAACTGCTAAAGAATATAATTATTTGATCAAAATAAAATCAAACGAAAAAAACACATACGTCCGGTGAAAAGGTAAAACAAAAAATATAACCCTATCCTGCTTCACACCAAACAAATGTTCACTGAACCTTGTATTTTACATTTCTCATACTACTGTGGACAAAAACATGCCTGACCATAACTGTACCATAATATCCATAGAAAATATCACAGAATGAACTGGGAAAAAAATAAATGTATGAGTATTACAGTGCTTTAAAACATCCACAATAATTGACTTTAAACAGGCATTTACTAATCCAGAGTAGTAAGTTGAATGTTTACCTTCTTGCATTTAAATATTGGTTTGGTTTCTTTCTAATCTAAATGTTTCATCACTGTAGATCGAAACAAAAAATCCATTGTTTACATTGTGCCACACAGAAAATCAATATATTCTGACAAATTCTGAAAAGCAGTGATAAAAGCTGCAGTTCCAGGGTATTTTGATACTGCTTTAATGACATTTGACTGTATATATATATATATATATATATATATATATATATATATATATATACACTAACCTAAAGGATTATTAGGAACACCTGTTCAATTTCTCATTAATGCAATTATCTAACCAACCAATCACATGGCAGTTGCTTCAATGCATTTAGGGGTGTGCTGATTTTGTACGTTTGCCCACTGACAAAGAAATGATCAGTCTATAATTTTAATGGTAGGTGTATTTTAACAGTGAGAGACAGAATAACAACAAAAAAATCCTGAAAAACGCATTTCAAAAAAGTTATAAATTCATTTGCATGTTAATGAGGGAAATAAGTATTTGACCCCTTCGACTTAGTACTTGGTGGCAAAACCCTTGTTGGCAATCACAGAGGTCAGACGTTTCTTGTAGTTGGCCACCAGGAGGTGGATTTTGTCCCACTCCTCTTTGCAGATCCTCTCCAAGTCATTAAGGTTTCGAGGCTGACGTTTGGGAACTCGAACCTTCAGCTCTCTCCACAGATTTTCTATGGGATTAAGGTCTGGAGACTGGCTAGGCCACTCCAGGACCTTAATGTGCTTCTTCTTGAGCCAGTCCTTTGTTGCCTTGGCTGTGTGTTTTGGGTCATTGTAATGCTGGAATACCCATCCACGACCCATTTTCAATGCCCTGGCTGAGGGAAGGAGGTTCTCACCCAAGATTTGACGGTACGTGGCCCCGTCCATCGTCCCTTTGATGCGGTGCAGTTGTCCTGTCCCTTTAGCAGAAAAACACCCCCAAAGCATAATGTTTCCACCTCCATGTTTGACGGTGGGGATGGTGTTCTTGGGGTCATTCCTCCTCCTCCAAACACGGCGACTTGAGTTGATGCCAAAGAGCTCAATTTTGGTCTCATCTGACCACAACACTTTCACCCAGTTCTCCTCTGAATCATTCAGATGTTCATTGGCAAACTTCAGGCCTGTACATGTGCTTTCTTGAGCAGGGGGACCTTGCGGGCGCTGCAGGATTTCAGTCATTCACGGCGTAGTGTGTTATCAATTGTTTTCTTGATCCTCCCGTGTAGTTCTGGGCTGATTCCTCACCATTCTCATGATCATTGAAACTCCACGAGGTGAGATCTTGCATGGAGCCCCAGACCGAGGGAGACTGACAGTTATTTTGTGTTTCTTCCATTTGCGAATAATCGTACCAACTGTTGTCACCTTCTCACCAAGCTGCTTGGCGATGGTCATGTAGCCCATTCCAGCCTTGTGTAGGTCTACAATCTTGTCCCTGACATCCTTGGACAGCTCTTTGGTCTTGGCCATGGTGGAGAGTTTGGAATCTGATTGATTGATTGCTTCTGTGGACAGGTGTCTTTTATACAGGTAACGAGCTGAGATTAGGAGCACTCCCTTTAAGAGAGTACTCCTAATCTCAGCTCGTTACCTGTATAAAAGACACCTGGGAGCCAGAAATCTTGCTGATTGATAGGGGATCAAATACTCATTTCCCTCATTAACATGCAAATCAATTTAAAATTTTTTTGAAATGCGTTTTTCTGGATTTTTTTGTTGTTATTCTGTCTCTCAGAGATAAAATACACCTACCATTAAAATTATAGACTGATCATTTCTTTGTCAGTGGGCAAACGTACAAAATCAGCAGGGAATCAAATACATTTTTCCCTCACTGTATATATATATATATACACTCACCTAAAGGATTATTAGGAACACCTGTTCAATTTCTCATTAATGCAATTATCTAACCAACCAATCACATGGCAGTTGCTTCAATGCATTTAGGGGTGTGGTCCTGGTCAAGACAATCTCCTGAACTCCAAACTGAATGTCTGAATGGGAAAGAAAGGTGATTTAAGCAATTTTGAGCGTGGCATGGTTGTTGGTGCCAGACGGGCCGGTCTGAGTATTTCACAATCTGCTCAGTTACTGGGATTTTCACACACAACCATTTCTAGGGTTTACAAAGAATGGTGTGAAAAGGGAAAAACATCCAGTATGCGGCAGTCCTGTGGGCGAAAATGCCTTGTTGATGCTAGAGGTCAGAGGAGAATGGGCTGACTGATTCAAGCTGATAGAAGAGCAACTTTGACTGAAATAACCACTCGTTACAACCGAGGTATGCAGCAAAGCATTTGTGAAGCCACAACACGTACAACCTTGAGGCGGATGGGCTACAACAGCAGAAGACCCCACCAGGTACCACTCATCTCCACTACAAATAGGAAAAAGAGGCTACAATTTGCACAAGCTCACCAAAATTGGACAGTTGAAGACTGGAAAAATGTTGCCTGGTCTGATGAGTCTCGATTTCTGTTGAGACATTCAGATGGTAGAGTCAGAATTTGGCGTAAACAGAATGAGAACATGGATCCATCATGCCTTGTTACCATTGTGCAGGCTGGTGGTGGTGGTGTAATGGTGTGGGGGATGTTTTCTTGGCACACTTTAGGCCCCTTAGTGCCAATTGGGCATCGTTTAAATGCCACGGCCTACCTGAGCATTGTTTCTGACCATGTCCATCCCTTTATGACCACCATGTACCCATCCTCTGATGGCTACTTCCAGCAGGATAATGCACCATGTCACAAAGGTCGAATCATTTCAAATTGGTTTCATGAACATGACAATGAGTTCACTGTACTAAACTGCACAGAGCATCTTTGGGATGTGGTGGAATGGGAGCTTCGTGCCCTGGATGTGCATCCCACAAATCTCCATCAACTGCAAGATGCTATCCTATCAATATGGGCCAACATTTCTAAAGAATGCTTTCAGCACCTTGTTGAATCAATGCCATGTAGAATTAAGGCAGTTCTGAAGGCGAAAGGGGGTCAAACACAGTATTAGTATGGTGTTCCTAATAATCCTTTAGGTGAGTATATATATATATATTTCAACAGTTACTATAAGGTAACCCCCCATTCCATATTAAAACACTCTGATCAAATGGTTCAATAGTAACAATGTTCCCTCCTTTGTGTGGGAAGTCTGCTTCACTCTTGGCAAAAAGCACAAGGTCAAACAGCTGATCCATGTTGTGTCACTATCAGTGTTGAGATGGCTGCTTTTTCGTGTGGGTGAACTTTGGTATTTTTATCTGGGGGAAGTCAATGTACAAGGAAGCAAAGAACAAGTCAATGTGTACAACGTTCAGACAGAATGTGGTAACCTTCTACAAACAGGCTATGAGCAATCATCATCAGATTTGTTTGCACTGATACTTGGTGGGGGTTAAAAAGGAGTGAAGGGATACATGCTTCACATTTCTTATCTCCCTGCTGTGTGAAAGTCAAGGACAGGATGTGGGAATCACAGCAGGTACGACTCATCTGGCACCCACAACCGTGTATGTCCTCCATCAGAAGAAATATCAGGGTTCAAAGATAGAAGGAGACAAAAATAATCCATACACAATGAAAAGGAACCGAGAAAGTGCAGTTTCTCAAGGTTGTGGTAAATAATAATTGTTTGTCTGGCTTTATCATGCAAGATTTGCTTTCAGCCTTAAAAAGTTGCACGGTGCCAAGAGTGGTGCATACATTTGCATGATTTTGTAAAGTACAGGCTCAGGTTTCTCAAGCAAGTCACTGAAAGTCTATTCATGTTTAGTTGTTTTTACAATTTTTAGTGTATTGTTGTCATAAAAGATGTTAATGAAGACCAGCTTCAATGCTGTCATTCTTTACTGCAATATACATCAGCAAAACATACAAAACGAGCATGATGGGTCGAATGGCCTCCTCTCGTTTGTAAACTTTCTTATGATTCTAATGATATGAAAACAGCTAACCACACAGAGGACTGGGTTTGGACTGTTGACCAACTAGCACACAGGCAGGCAGGAAAAAATAAACAGTGTCAATATGAAAAACCTACTGCAAGGTTCAGCACCACCATCAGCAAAAGGATAATGAATAAATAAACAGAAAAACAAACAAAATGGCATCCTGTCCAGGGTGTCCCCTGCCTTGCATCCTGAGTCTACTGGATTAGGCTCCAGCTGCAGCTTCTGTTTAAGTGCCCCGGGTACATTCTACCTCTGAATGTCTCTCAGAGCTGCTGTAAACAAAGAACAAAGTCAAATAATATGAAAGAGCGAGGTACTAAGCTCTAGCCAGGCGCTTCGATGTTTGAGGTGTTAACCACTTCAACAGAGGATTCACACTTCTGCAGCTAACCTTTCACTGCACAGGTGTGTGGGGTCACGCAGACCAACGTTCAATCCCTTTCTCAATGTGTCAGATAACAGCTCTGAGACAAAAACACAGACAACACGCAAACCCGTGGTACCCATTCCGTTGTGTGAATTTCATACCATTTAAACAATTCAAAGCCACAAGGTTTATTATTTTTTTCTTTTTGTTCTAAGCGGAGGAAATACTTTTCAATACACCCAAGGGCCAGATGTAAGCCAGCCAAAAGGAGGTGAGTTCTTTCACTTTCTTTTTGATTTTCACAGCTGAAATTCATATGAAAGTAATAGAACAGTTTTCTTTTTTTTTCTTCTTGACTTATTGGGAAAGCCAAGATATCTGCAACCCTGAACATTTATCCTTATCAATACATTTGATCAAAGCCTGCAAATATTTCAACACCGCTCATTCTTCAAAGCTTCAATCAATAATGCCTTTTTCTACAACAAGAACAAAAATCAACTACATCAGAACTGTCACTCAGAGTTCCTGCCCTTTGACATCTGAGGAGACACTTTGTCAACAATGAGAAACTGACAGCTACTTAGGACTTCAAAAACACAAGCTGATTCACTTAGATAGACTTCAATGGAGGAGACGAGTCTAAACACTGTGAAACACCAGATTGACACAGAGCAACTTAAAGTAAAACTACCAAGGAACATTAACTAGGAGGATAACCCCAATGTCACAGCTGCCTGCCACTTTCCCAAGCATAAGTATACGGCAACACATAAGCTTTCCCACTATTCATCACTTTGCATCCCTCCTCCACCCCACACACCACCTTTGCAGCAGCTCCTTGACTCATTCCTTCTAGTGCGGGGGGGTTTCTGATGGCCTCATCCTCATGGCCAGGTCATCATTCCTTTAGTCAAGCGAGCCCAGGCTAAAATAACCTCACCTTCTATAACATACATCTATTGGGGTTGTCCAAACTCCTGAATTAATTAATTCCTTTAAGTCTAACCATATGATAATAGTCTATCCATCTCACAGATTTTTTTTTTCTCTCACAACAAAAAGCCAAATGCACCTCCTCCAAAATCATGTATGTTATACTATAGCACTGACAGAGCTGTGTATCTGATATTAGTGGCAACAGATGTCTTTTTTTTTTTCTCTGCTGCATGGAAGGGGCACTGCACTTTAAAATGTATGTGTTGTTTTCCCTAGCAGCAGGGGCGGTATGGTCCTCTGGTTTTGTCAGGAAAACCAGACAAGTGGAGCTCCCCTTTCGCTGTGTGCAGCCAAGCTCCAGTTCAAGTGTTTACTCTTGCCTGAAGAATCCCCAAAGTCCCGTTTTTCATCACTGACTGTCAAAGCACCACTGGAGAAAGCTCGTAAATCAGCGGACAAACTCATTACATCAGCAGGCTGAGGCCAGGAATTGGAGAGCAGCACTCCTAGTAAATAAAACTTTTACAACACAGGACCAGAAAAAAGATGGAGAGAGAGACAAAGAGAGAGTGAGAAATTGAAAATAAGTTTCTCTGCCAGGATACCAGGGAAATTGATTTACCAATCTGTCACTGTCACAGGGAGCAAGCCTAACTCAGTTTTCTTTTCACAGCAAGGAAATTGCCGAAACACCTCCTTAATGTCACAACCGCTGCTATCCAATCTCTTGCCTTCTGATTACTTTTATCTAGTTGCTGTACAGCTAAGCTCTGGAAAATCCTGGCTCAAACCCTGCTTTGTAGCTGCTCTCACTTAATCAGAAGTCAATCCCCTCATTTCACAACATTTACTACTTTCCACTAAGTCCATAAGGTCTTTTAATTATTCATTAATTCAATTTTTTTACTGGATCTCCATTCAAATCACTTCCCGATTCATATCTTAGAAAACATTTACCAGTTACATACTGGCACCCTAAGTCCAACTCGCCTAAGAAAAATAGTTTTTTGAAACAGGGAAAAGGGTGAAAGTGTTGCACACCAAACACAATACGCAAATGTCTGGTTCCACATGAATTGAGCAAACATGCTTCACTGTTTGACTTATTTTTAACACAAATCAGAATGAGAAAAACATGCAGTATTAAAAATAAACTAAATATTTGAAATTACTAATTGGGTACCTTATAGTGATGTCAGTGCTGTGATAATAAACAGTATGTCCTGTCTCTGGAACTCTTGAGCCACACAACCTTCATCAAGAAAGTGTATCAAACAAACCAGACAGGAATTATTTGGGCCCTCTGGTTCATTTAGTTGCCAGTAGGTAGTTAGTCCAACATAATTACATCAACACACCAGAGGATCCTGTTCCAAACACCCAAAACTCTTTGTGTATAGGGTGATGATTTTCCTATTTTCAGTTCACCTTGCACAGGAAACTCCTACTGATGGAAACAGCTAAAATCCCCAGTCTGAAAACCATGGCATTACAAATTTCAGGATTGGGGCAGTGATCCCTCAAGGAGTGACATATTAAGGGCTTCCCGAGATCACAGCCAGGACACTCCTCCGGGCCTGAGACTCCTCACCAGGCCACAGTGACCTCTAGTGGGATGCTAGCTGGAGACTGGCCCATACTCAGCTTTCTTCTGCATTCTACATTTTCAACATCCACGGAAGAAAACTCATTGAATTTGTGAAGAGAGAAGCTGGACAAAAACTTAGCATGAGAGTTTATGACGGAATGGGGGGGTGGGGGTGATTTGACCATTTGACCATTTCTCAAGATTCCAAATACATACAGTACCGTGCAAAAGTTTTAGGCAGGTGTGAAAAAATGCTGTGAAGTAAGAATGCTTTCAAAAACAGACATGTTAATAGATTATATTTATCAATTAACTAAATGCAAAGTGAGTGAACAGAATAAATCTACATCAAATCAATATTTGGTGTGACCACCCTTTGCCTTCAAAACAGCATCAATTCTTCTAGGTACACTTGCACACAGGTTTTGAAGGAACTCGACAGGTAGGTTAGCCTAAACATCTTGGAGAACTAACCACAGTTTTTGTGTGGATTTAGGGGCCAATCAGATGCCTCCCTGATGGTATTGCATGATGGATAAGTATCTACCTGCATTTCTCAGCATTGAGGAAACCATTAATTCTGACCAAATTCCCAACTCCAATTGTAGAAATGCATCCCCAAACTTTTAAGGAACCTCCAACATGCTTCACTGTTGCCTGCAGACACTCATTTGTGTACCGCTCTCCAGCCAAATTTTCACTCATCAGTCCAGAGCACCTGCTGCCATTTTTCTGCACCCCAGTTCCTGTGTTTTAGTGATAGTTGAGTCACTTGGCCTTGTTGCCACGTCAGAGGTATGGCTTTTTGGCCGCTAGTCTTCCATGAAGGACACTTCTGACCAGACTTCTCCAGACAGTAGATGGGTGTACCAGGGTCCCACTGTTTTCTGTCAATTCTGAGCTGATGTCACTGCTGGACATCTTCCGATTGCGAAGGGAAGTAAGCATGATGTGTCTTTCATGTGCTGCAGTAAGTTTCCTTGGCCGACAGCACATCTGGAAACCCCTGTCTGCCTTGAAATGTCTGCCTGGGAGAGACCTTGCTGATGCAGTATATCTACCTTGTGTCTTGTTGCTGTGCTCAGTCTTGCCATGGTGTGGCTTTTGACAGTAAACTGTCTTCAGCAGCCTCACCTTGTTAGCTGAGTCTGGCTGTTCCTCACCCAGTTTTATTCCTCCTACACAGCTGTTTCTGTTTCACTTAATGATTGTGGTTCAACCTACATATTGAATTGATGATCATTAGCACCTATTTGGTATAATTATTTAATCATACACCTTACTATATGCCTACAAAATCCGTGACTTTGTGCAAGTGCACCTAGAAGAATTGATGCTGTTTTGAAGGCGAAGGCTGGTCACATTAAATATTGATTTGATGTAGATTTTTTTTCTGTTCACTCACTTTGCATTTAGTTAATTGATAAATATTATCTATTAACATGTCTATTTTTGAAAGCATTCTTACTTTACAGCATTTTTTCACACCTGCCAAAAACTTTTGCACAGTACTGTATTTATTTTTAAACCACACATTTTAATCACTGGATAATCAACTTTTCCTGCACCCAATCGCATATGCTAAGAGTGAGGAATTGGTCAATTATTATTATGAATGCTGTGTGGTGGTGCCAGCCCTGTGTTGAGCAATTGTGACCACCGGTGGCGAGGATACACCATTGCTGGGATCCCGCAACAACAATCACTGCAGAATAATCCTTGTGCCAAAGCCAGTCAATGTACACAAGTGTTGTAAACTAGAAATGAGAAAGGCAAACAAAGTATTACTGGTTCTGGTCCCTTTGCTGGAATCAACATTATGTGGCCCTACTGATTAATACTGTGTGTCCAGCTTTGTTCGATGGCTTTCATTCACTGTAGACTGGGCCATGTTAGGTACAAGTGCAATTACTTCTGTGCTTAATTTAATGCTTAACTGCTTGAAACAATGTAATCTCTCCCGTAGATGTAAATTACGTTTCAAACCTATTCAAATACCATCTGAATATGTGTGCCACATTATTTATAGAGTGAACGGGACGGTTTCCGGTTTGTCTCCTTAAAAGCCCCAGCAGAATGATTGATACTGCACTGGTTCGTTTGTGGGAGCTCGAGGTCAATGTCACAAGTCATATTCTGTAGTACGCCTGTTGTTTTATTTGTGTTAAATTGGCATTGAAAAAACGGGCACGTGTGAGAACGGTTATGGAATTTATATTTATATTTATACACAAAGACAAATCGGTAGGATTTTGGGCATTTCACCTTTGGGCATTTCGTGCACCTATAGTGCACAATATAATTAAAAGATTCAAGGAATCTGGTCAAATCTCGGTGCGTAAAGGGCAAGGACGAAAACCACTTCTGAATGTGCGTGAACTCCAATCCCTCAGATGTCACTGTCTTAAAAACCGTCATGAATCTGTAATGGACATCCTGACATGGGCTCGGGAATACTTTGGTAAACCTTTGTCAGTCAACACCATTCGCCGCTGCATCCACAGATGCAAGTTAAGGCTTTACTATGCAAAGCAGAAGCCAGACATCAACACTGTCCAGAAGCACCGCCGACTTCTCTGGGCTCGGTCTCATCTGAGATGGACAGTAGCACAGTGGAATCGTGTTTTGTGGTCTGACGAGTCAACATTTCAAATAGTTTTTGTACAAAACAGCCGTCGTGTTCTCTGGGCCAAAGAGGAAAAGGACCATCCAAGCTATTATCAGAGTCGGGTCGAAAAGCCAGCGTCTGTCATGGTATGGGGGTGTGTCAGTGCCCATGGCATGGGTAACTTGCACATCTGTGAGGGCACCATTAATGCACAAAGATATGTATACATTTTGGAGCAACATATGCTGCCATCCAGATGTCATCTTTTCCAGGGACATCCCTGCATTTTCCAGCAGGACAACGCCAAACCACATTCTGCCCGGATTATAAGCGCATGGTTGCATAAGCAGAGAGTGCGGGTGCTAGCATGGCCTGCCTGCAGTCCTGACCTGTCTCCAATTGAGAATATGTGGCGCATTATGAAGCACAAAATAAGGCAACAAAGGCCCCGTACAGTTGCGCAGCTGAAGAAATGCATAATGGATTAATGGGGGAAAATTCTGCTTGCTAAACTTAACCAACTGGTGTCTTCAGTGCCCAAACGTTTAATACATTTTATTAAAAGAAAAGGTGATGTTACATAGTGGTAAACAGTCGACTGTCCCAAGTTTTTTGGAGTGTGTTGCAGTCATCATATTTGAAATGAGTGTATATTTTCAAAAATAAATTAAATTCACAAAGTAAAACATCAAATAATGTGTTAATAATGTGTTTTCAATATAGTACAGGGTGAATTTAATTTTCAAATGACTCTTTAAGTTTTTTTGCATTTTCCATACTATCACAACTTTTTCGGAATTGGGGTTGTATGTTCTCAGACATTAGTTGCTACTGCTTTAATAATCGTGCACTAAAACATTTGAAAGTCCCCCGCCCACAACAGGCCACAAACTAAAGCCTGTTTTGGAACTAAGATAGGGGGCACTGTGCACTGTTAACAGATGGGATGATCAATTGATGATCAACCTACACTGTGTAAATCAGATCAGAAACACATAGTAATAGTATAGTAGTAGTAGTAATAATCATCATCATCTTTAACATAATAATCATAATCTGAAGTAGATTTAAACATATAAATCTAATTATATTGGACAGCTCTGTTTTCCAGAGGTTGAATCTGTTGAGAAAAAAATATAATTGATAAATACGTATAGTTTATATAATATGGCACATTCCTTTTTTCCTAAGCTTGGCACGACTGCCAAACATCAAACAACTGAAATGACATTTCCCCTTTGTTGAGTGAAGGGAGATGAATTCTTTAGGATATGGCAGAAAGCCAAGACACACATCGTTCCCATTGTTCGGTTTGAAATGTATGTAGTTGTAAAACATAATTATTAGGCAAGCGATTATGTGTAATTCTCATAATGTTCTCATTATACATACACACACACAAACATTAAATACAATAAATACAACAGAACAAAACCAAAAAATAACAAAAATATCACATCCCATTCCCACCTATAATACATATAATTATGGAGAATGTACAAATGTCTCTCTCTCTCTCACACACACACACACACACACATATATATATATAGTTTATTTCATGTATGTAAATTCCTTTATAAAAAGGCAACAAAACAACAAAGACCAACAAGGAATCCCAGCCAGAACAAAACAGTTTGGTCCCAACTGAAGTCAACAATCTTGTCATATCTTAAATCAAACTTGAAAACTGCTGCAATAAGCAGCTTTCTTTTCCACTTAGATGCAATAAAAACAATTAATGCCACTCTTTAATCTACCCACGATGCATCTGTTACTTAATCCGCTAGCAATATGAATCTTTGTTTGATGTGGTGCTCAATTAGCAATTTTTCCCCGTTTGAACAAAACAACTAAAGAACATGAAACAGTTGCAGTCAGAGCAAATTTTTGTAGTGTAAGATCATAACTAATTTCAACCCACTGATGTCTGATTAGTACCTCGTCTTCTCTTCATGCGGCAAGAAGTAAAAACAGAGAACACATTCTCTCGTGCCCCCCCTTCTTCAATTTGTGGTTAGGTAAAGAACAATAAATGACATCAGATTTTAAATGGACTAATTAATAAATCACATTCCGAACCAAATAAAAATATACAGCAATTTTGATTTTTGATTTCTTTAAAAGCACCAGAGAGACTGAAGTCCTGACATGTAACTAATTTATCCTTGATTGAAAGTGTCCTTGTCTTTAGAAAAAACATTTTTTGGTACTAACTGTTCTGGCTTGCTAACAGAGAAGATTACATTCCTGATCACCAGACATGTATCTAAGTAAGATAGTATATGGATAAGACTCTAAAAATAATTTTGTAGAATTAAATGAGATTAAGAAAAGAAAGGCATGTGTTATTATGATGATACTCTTAATATAACAGTGCTTGGTTTCAAGACATGAAGGCTTTTGCCATCAGTTGATAAGATTTTAAAATACAGGTAAAGCTTCTTCAAACAAAATACAGCCAATTGAAAATCTAAGCATCCTTTTAGAGTATACTGGAGGAGTAACCATCTTAGAACGCAATGTTTTGAGAGAATAGGAACAGTAAATACCAAAGATTGTTATTGGCAACGTAAGGGTGTAGACCTATCCTTGGTGGAAATATCAGGACGAATCTTGTGCAATGCCTTATGCGGTGCAGGTTATAATGAAAGCTATGTGTGACAGTAGTCCCCATTCCAGTTCCTCACAGAGGTGTTCTATGCGACTGAGATCAGGGATATGAAGCATTTGCAACCCTTTCCTCTCTGAACCTCTGTATTATAAAAAACAGTGTTATCATTATTGTGTTTGTAGATGTACAGAGGAGCCCCTCAGCTACAGACCCCCTCGACGCTGGCAGTACTCTTTTGTCTGGTGACTGCTCCCTTAATCAAAACCAAACACTGCGCAACGTGTGACCTTGGGTTCGGATAATGATGTGTGTGGCTTTGGGTGACAAACAATGCCTCTGCAGGCCTGAAGAAGTGAGCGGTCATCCAGCGGTGAGGTCAGTGTCCTCGGGTTACGTGGGCTATTCTGAGGACGGCGGTGGCAATTGACCAGTGTTCTCTGCAAGTCCCCGAGCGGGCGCCCAAGAAATTGCTGTTCTGTGTTCATGCACTCAATTCAATTCCAAGTGGCTAACCACTGACCTCTCCAATACCCCGCTGGTTTTGCTGAGACTGGAACCTCTAAGCAAACCCAAGCCAAGTTTTTTTTCCTTACATTTTTTCTTCTTTAGTGACAAACACTGATCACCATTCTTCTCAGGCTTTGCTATCCCTTCCCTGCCTCACCCTTCAGTCTCATGTGACACCCACCCACTCCAATCAGCCCTGCAAGACCGCACGAGAGGCTTGGGTTGTTGTCATCTGCTGGAGAATTGTGGTACAAACTGCTTTGAAAAACACAGGGACTGGGGAGGAATCTCTTTATACCTAGGTCACCTAATTGTGAATGTGAGCAAAGGGCATTACAGGGTTTCATGAGAGAAGGGGGTGGGATGGGGGGTTCATTTGTATTGGAAAGTCACAGCCACACTTATGTATTAAAATTCCCAGAGTTGAATAGTAACTGGAAGTCAGATCTTTGTAAATAAATGACCCACACCTCTAGAGAATGGTTTCAGCTGGACTGTCACAGGCAATGGTTTTTGGATGGGAGCTTGGCCAAGAGGATGGCCCCAGAGCTTTCCTGAAGAGCCTGGTCTGGTGTTGCAGCCACCAGGCCTCTCTCCCTCCTGAGGCCCTGTCAGCTGCTGGTCGTCCGAAACACTGATTGCTGCCCACTGTCCACTCAACAGCTGTGTTATCCAGAAGGGACCAACAATCCCCCAGGTCAGAGGTTATAGATCTGGGGGCTGGCAGACCAACATCTGCTCTTTATTAAACTCAGACTTATTGGGATTGGGTTTGAGCAGTAAACACAAAGCACTAGGTGCATACAAACACTGCAAACAACCACCACTGTTGTCCCTATACTCCTTTTCTGATATTTATTAAGTGATTCTTCTTCAGGATGCCTTCCAAATCCTTTCAAAGTGAATTTGCTTGGCATTTCTTTGCAGAAACTATAGATGCAACATTAAGGAATTCACTACAAAATATTAGTAAGGAATGATACTTTAAACATGAGTATACATAGACTCAAGTGAGTCACCTGCTGTTGCAGTGATAAAACTATGCTCAGCATAGTCCTCGTATAACTCTGTGTTAACAGCATTTTAGGCTGATGTTTTACTCTAGCTGGTTTGATATAAGCTATGGCTAAACATTTACATATCACTAGTCTTCATGTAGTGTTCACAGTACTTACAAATTCAGAATCAATGATTTACAATACTCTGTATTTGATAAAAATACAAAGAAAAAAATAGAAATTGTACATTATCTGTAGTTTATGTACTGCAATACCATACTGTATTGGTTTTGTACAAAAAACAAAACACATTTTTGGGGTAACTGAAAACTTTTCAGGAAAATTAACATACAACGTAGTTCATTTACTCTTTAATGTAGCTACATGACAAGATTCACTTGTAAATTCCTTCCAGAAAATAGGCTACAAATTTAGCTTTGGAAATTCCCTCTGCTTGTTGTGTAGAAGCAATTAAACAATAAAACATTGAGTCATTGTTGTTGTTTTCAAATGAATACAATAAAATGATTGTGTGTATGTACACACACAAACACGCATAAACACACACATATATATATATATATATATACACACACACACACATTAGAGCCTGGTTTATAGACAAGCCTTTGAGGGAAAATGAAATTGGCACTTCAGACTGCAAACCTCATTAAGGCACAAACCATTTACATTAAAGCAGGCCAGCACCTGTTTCTACAGAATTGTCTCTACTTATCATGGCTGTGAGTGAGAAGCAAAGCAGGGAGAGCAAACTGTGACACTTGTCTCCACATTCGCTATTCATCTGGTGTAAACGGGTGGCTGTTTGGACGGAGGAGTTGGGTCTGTGTGAGAGAGGCCTAGAGCACTACAGCAGTCTGGCTTTTAAGCGCTCTCAGTTGAGCTGATTCATTGCAGGCACCTGGGAGAAAATCACTTGCCTAATGGGGTTTCAATGTGCTGAAGCACAAAAAAAACAACAACAGGCGAGAGCTCATACCGCAAACTTGCAGCAGATGTAGGACGGTGGTGGGCAAAAAGCTGGCAAATAATGAAAGAGAAAACAAACCAAATAAAATCATCAGTGTGGCAAAGAAGATTCCAGTGAATACGAATGGGGAGAAATAACATTGAAATCCAACAAAAGCCAACGTGTGATAAGCTAAGCAGACTGAATCACAGTGTTGTGTGTTTTCCAGCAAGACCAAGCTGGCTACTTCACAAGCTCTTGTCCGTGACAAACTTTTGCTTGTGTTCCCATTTATTTCTGTGTCTATTTCTGCTTTCTTTATATGACAGGGCCTCTGCAGCAGCACAAGGAAAGAAATACATTTAAGCATAATTGAGGTTCTAAACACCAGATCAGAACAACAAGAACAGGAATAAAAAAGGGTGACTAACTAAGGACAAGCAGTAATGGTGTCCTTGTCAGCTGAGCTTTGGTTCTGTTTAAAAAAATAATTGAATGTTCTAAACCCAAGACAGAGAGAACAAGTTTCTGAACATAAAACTGAATTAAATAAAAAAAATAAAAAAATAATAATATAAAAAGTGAAACAAATCTTGAAAAATAATGTTTCAGTGAAAAGGCATTAAAAATAGTATATATATATATAATTTAATTTTTTTCACTGTAATTCTGGTCCTGTGTGTGGCTATCTCCCTTTCCATCAATAAACACCACAATGGTAATCTTCAGAAAACACTAAAACAAAGACTACCCTGTTAACATAAATAGTGTCAGGCGCGTTTGATATTCTGATCATAAGCGTGACCAATCCCCACCTTCTGGGAGCTGGAGCACGTGAAACCTGCAGCATCTGCTAGTGATCGGCACTGGCTGTCTGACACACTCCCTCCCTCAACACCACAGGCTCTTATTCTGAAATGGGCCCCAGGCTGTCCGACACAGTCCTTCACTCACTCAACACCAGTGACTCTTATTCTGAAATGGGCCCCTGGCTGCTACAGTATCTTCCCAAACAACTAGAACAGGGGCCTGTGCTGCAGGATTGGCTATAATGGACAGAAGCCAAGCATATATATTTTATTAGCATCATGCTTTTGACTTTGTGCAAGCCCAGGAATACATTTATTGTATTAATTTATTTTATATGAAAAGTTTTGTTCTTTCCGTTTTATTTTTATTTTTGCTTTTCAACACACAGGACAGAATTAGTCAGGACAATATTTGTCTAGAATGTATACAAAAAAAATTGACATTTGTGTAATGTTATGTTTATTTATTGATATGTCTAGCATTTAAACATGACTCTCATAATTACTTTAATAAGGAGTTGTGCCCCTCTGCTGTTTATCAGTTACTTTTTTGAGTATCTCTGTAGACCTATACATTATCTTAATATCTTTGGGTGGGAAATACAATCACATTGCCAGATCTTCAGTTTATTTGTAAGTAATTTATAAATTACACATTTACAAATTCAAAATACAGCCAATTAGTGGAGGTAAAGTAAGCCTACTTACATACAAACTACAAAGTAAGATGCAAAATTGGATACTAGAAACCCACGTATAAATATTTATTGAACTATATTCATTTTTCAATTATCTCTTTTCAAAAATCATTGCAGACTGAGAAACATGGTAAAATCGTGACAGAATGGCCAATACTAGCATTACAGACTTTTTTCTTTACAACCCTCCATTTCAAATGAGTGAAATCAGTGCCCAATAATCTTTTACACACATATCATGTATGTGTAAGTCTTATAGACATTCAAGGATAAAATATACCTAAAACAAATTCAGTACGTAAAGGCCTTACACAGAAATGAAGACAAATACTTTTATCCCTGATTCACATACAGAATGTTTCTGAATTGAAAAACAAACTAAATAGAACGCAGCCAAGAACCGCCCCAAGGCATAGCGTAGGTTATTTAAAGATAACGCATCAGTCACAACATGTTTTGTGCTGTTCTGCATTCAAATTAATAGTAGCTATAAGAAATTTGCAAACAACTGTTACCTTCTGACTGAAGCAATGAGTGCACGAAGGATAAATTCTAGCACAGAACTGAACACATTGAATATACAACAATCATTTCTGTTGCCATTCTATTTCTCTGGTTTCCCCATCGCAGTTGCTCTATGAATGTTCATAAGATATATATCAGTTTTCACATTTCACTTTTACTTTTACAGACTTCACTGTCAATTGTGCAAAACACAATTAACAGAGAAGTAACTTTCTGACTAGACTTTGTTTAATTATTTTTATTGCAAAGCAGATTTACAGCATATAGAAGAACATGCCTAACAATATTTTCCTTACAATATTGCAACCAAAGGTAATACATTAGGTAATAAATCAATTATATATTAAATGAGGTAGTGAGAAGTTATGATTTCATTTATAAACAAATACAACCTCTGTTTTTACAATCTGACATGTTTTAAAACACACTCATTTGTAGACCTACCCATTGGTATGGGGCCACTTGTCAGCAATAATCCTGAATCACTATAAATAATATTATGTTCATACTTTGCACAATGATTCTCTTTCTTTTTGGTTTTTGAAAAAAGTATTATGTTTTGACTAGAAGGGGAAAACAAAATATAAATTGGATTTGTCGTCTGGGTTAAACAACTATCTTCTATAGTTAAACATGCTTGGAATGGATGAAAAGAACACTCTGTCATCCACAAGTTTGTTTTTGGCCAGAGAAACTGACCAGAACAAAGTCGATGAGAAGACAAAAGAACACAGAACAGAAAACAAAAACACTGAGGGGTTAAGAGAAATCCAGTGCGTTATTGTAACATTTAGTTGGAGCTTACCGTTAAAAATCCACTTAATAAATTAAAAATGATTGATTAGACAAATCTGTCTTCTTGGACTGGGCTTTAATAATTTTTCAAATCATTATAATATGTTTGTTCTCACGTTAGTGTGGGGGTTTGTGGTTCGTCCTGCATTTCTTTGTAACTTTGGTGGCAACTCATGAGCTGCATTTAGGAGTTTACTCACAAATGCTGCAACTTTCCATCAAGCCCTATATGTACTGTTTTATAAGCTTCATATGACTTATTTTGGAACATGGCTGACAGTGCTGTCACATTTTCAACAGACGTACCAATCTAGGACCACATAACTCAAAACCCTCGTCTTTTCCTTAACCTATTATTTACTTATTATCTATAGAAGCTCTGCGGACACCTTTAAATAGCACATCCCTTATCACACCCACCTGGAGAGCCTACCTCCTATCATGACTCAAATCAGACATTCCAAAAACTACCCATTGGATCTTCATCTGTCTATCACAAATCCCACTACATGCAACAAAAACAAGGCTGTTAAATCCTGGCTGACTCAAGCCCACTCGGCCCAGGGAATGCTTGGCTAATTACAAGGTACCTTGTGGGGAGCCATTATGGCTGTCTATTGGCACAGTTCAGACTGGCAACAGCACTGTCTGGCTGTTAATGGATTTGTTAAACACTTCGTAATGGTGTGCACCACGACGGCAAGGTCTTTTATTATTAAAATGCTAAAGATTAACTGAATTAATATATTTAAAACATATTTTAAACATTTATTTTTACACACACATATAGATAGTATATTGAATGTCTCCATTCCTGGTCCTGGAGATTTCCAATCCAGCTGCTTTTTCTAGCCACCCTTAAGTGTCCAATCTACAGAGACTCGCCAGGGTCAACCCTGCTCAGTTAAGCAGGTGTTTTGGGAAATTCAGTCATTTAGAGATCATTTGGATCAAACACCTGGATTCCCTTCAGCCCTCATGCTCCAGAATGTCTTTAATTGAGCAAATGACTTGCCTAATTATGCAATAACTAACATGTTTAGTAAATTGCTGATTAAGCGCTGGCCTACACTTCCAACCACATTGGGGCCCCAGGGACCAGGGTTGGACATGATGCATTTGAAAGTTGGGGCAGCCTCTGAGAGCGTACTACAGAGCTACTTTCTGCTTTATCTCTTTTTTTTTTTTCCATTACAACCCACCTCCCCCAACCGCCCTAACAGCCCCCCTCTGTCTCTCTCTCCACTCCTTCATCCCCTGCCTTTTATACCCCATTTTTTTTTGGACTGAACAGCAAACCGCAAAATAATATTAGGATTGGCTGCAATCATTCAATTCCCTCTCCAGATTTCTGGATTATAAATAACCGTGTCCTGCAAATGAAATGAGAAATTAATGGAAAATGGGCTTTGGGTTCCATTTAAAAAAATAAAATAAAAACCCAATAAAGTAAAAGGGGAGAGCATGAGATTACAAAAGAGAGCCTTGAAATGGGTCCCAGTACCTATACAAGCTGAGGTTTGGGGCTCTTCTGGGGAATAAAGGTGTGGATCACAAGGCTTCACCATTATGAGTCAGTTGCAATTAATGTACACAACACTGCCTACCCCCTTTCTCCCCAAATGACCATTTATCATTTCCTGCAGAAACCTTTTTTGGCACAGTTCCTCTTCAAATAGCATGATCCATCCCCCCATCCACCCCTCCCCCCTTCCCCCTTCCCCTCTCCATCTCCCATTCTTTATTCTAACTGAGTTAGAAGCCACAATACATTTGTGTATTTCCGCAATTGAGTAAAGGTCCTTAATTTTCTCCTGTGTAGTAAAAGAAAAAAAGAAGTATGACAGAGTGTGTGTGTTTTTTTTCTTTTCTTTTTTACATTGTTGCATCTGGGGAAGTGCATTTCTGGGTTAGAGAGCTCTGGTAAATCCTTCAGGGCTAAATGTATTTCAGCATCTATTTGTGCTGCATGTTTATTTAAATTTCACATGCACTGAAAACTCCAATATTGTGAATCACCAGGACAGGACTTAATGGAGTTTAAACTGATGTTCGGGAGGATGACAACCATCTTGCATCTGATTTCCACCTCCCCAAACATAAGTATCCACCATCACAAATGCACCATGCAGCTTTCATTGCTTTGCATCCCTCATCCACCCCCAAATCACCGTTGCAGCAACTCCTTGGCTCATTCCATCTAGTGGGGGGGTTCCAATGGCCTTGTCCTCATGAGCAGGTCATCATTCCTTTAGTCAAGCAAGTCTATGCCAAAATAAACTCTATTTACCTTTTACAACATACATCTGTTGGGGTTGTCTGTGCTCCTGTCTGAATTCAGCATGTATTGTATGCCCTAGACATAGACATTTGGTCTGTTTGGAGGAGGGGGGGGGTTGGCAGGGAGGTGAGAAATGTATTGTTGCGGAGACGGACAACTGTTACATGCAAGGATGGGGGCAGAAAAGTAGAGTGGGTCTGAGTAGGTTAAGTGACTAACCTACTCAAAGTGTAGTGAGACACTTGCAATGTTTTTATTTATTTTTTATGTGATGTATTTAAAAATGTCTAATAAAACACTCTCCAGTATCTGCATTTAACTGCAGTACAATCCATCTGTGACTACAATCTCTTAAGATCTTACATCTTAGATTAATCTTTCTCCTGCATTTACAGAAATGTCAGCCTACATCAGCCAGTTAAACTTTCTGAACTAGACAGTAGTTCTCAAAACATGTGTATTTATTACTAAATATAAATATACAACTTGTTTAACACTAGTTGCAAGGATACAATAGCTGACAAAAGCAACAATATGTGATAATACTCTTACTTTGTTATGGTAGTCGTTCTGCTTTTATCAACACAAATTACTCTCTGGACAAATACCACAGCTGGAGTTTTCTATCATGGTAAACAAAGACCTGAAACCTGCAATTTGAAGTTCAGAATATGAACATGAGTTTAGAACATAAGAAAAACATAAGAAAGTTTACAAACGAGAGGAGGCCATTCGACCCATCGTGCTTGTTTGGTGTCCATTAATATCTAAGTGATCCAAGGATACTATCCAGTCTATTTTTAAATGTTCCCAAATTTTCAGCTTCAGCCACATCACTGGGGAGTTTGTTCCAGATTGTGACGACTCTCTGTGTGAAGAAGTGTCTCCTGTTTTCCATCTTGAATGCCTTGAATCCCAATTTCCATTTGTGTCCCGGGTGCGTGTCTGGAAAAGCTCCTCTGGTTTGATGTGGTCGATGCCTTTCATGATTTTGAAGACTTGAAACAAGTCCCCACGTAGTCTCCTCTGTTCCAAGGTGAAAAGGTTCAGTTCCTCAGTCTCTCAGTAGGACATTCCCTTCAGACCCGGAATAAGTCTGGTTGCTCTCCTCTGGTGATTTGTTTGTTTTTAATTCTGCTAGTCCCTTTAGTACCTACATTTATCCTGATCTCTCTTAGGGTTTGACTGGACTGGTTGTTAACCTGTGGCATGTTATCAATTTTTTTGTTTGTAAAAATCTCTGTGAAATTGTCATTTAGAACATTTGCCACATCTTGCTCGTTTTCCAAGATACTTCAATTTTTGCCCTTTATCTGTTTCACTTCCTCCTTTATTCGTAGGTTACGAATGCAACCCCGGTTATCTGAAAAAGGAAGCCCTGCCCAAGGGGGAGGGGTTTCAGCGCACTTCTGTTGGAACCCAATCGAAACATCTCTATATCAAAGCTGCCATGGGCCCCTGTGCACGTCACTCAAAACAGGTGCCTTCCTACTTCCTGTTTGTATAAGACGTGACATCTGAACAGGAACTTCCTCTATTGCCGTTTTGCCTTTAGAACATCAAGTTGTGAGAGTTCTGTGTGTTTGTTTACAACACAAACGTGTGCTTTCAGCCGGCTGGTTGCACAAATAATGCTGTTCACCCACTGATTCCCCACATTTGTTTGTCTCTGTGTATATTTTTTACTTATTTATTAACTAACTCCATTCTGATGGAAAACCATCAACTCAATAGGCCTGTTGACATGGAATGGAGACACCACTTTTGGGAGGAATGCAGGGTTAGGCCATAGCGTGACCCTGGAGTCATCTCCTGCACAACAGACACACGTGTAACATGCTCACGTGTTTTGCAGAGGTGATTGCCAGCAAAAATGCAGTCTTAAGTGACACCAGCTTCAGCTCAAATGGGGCTTGGGAAAGTGTGTCCAGCACTACATCAAGGCGCCATGTGGGCTGTGAAGGGGTACGAGGAGGCCGCAGCTGTTGAGCTCCCTTCAGAAACTGTGCAGCCAGAAAATGAGACCCAGGGGCCCGCCATCGATCCGAATATGACATGTGGAGATGGCCGCCAGATACACTTTGAGCATGGATGGGGACTTTATGACTGGGTCATGATCTCTGTCTTGGCACCAGGTGCTAAACATCCGTCAGCGGTAGGAGTACTCCGACCTCTTAGAGGGAGCTCTCGCCGACTGGATAGTGGCTACTACCGCATCTGACAGACCTCAGGCCATCAAGCGATCCTGTTCAGGGGCCAGGCCCAGAGCTGGAGCAGGCCTTGGTTGGGTTGGTCAATAGAGGAGACAGCGCAATCACACGAGAGACAGCGCGTTGATCCCCCAGGGTAAAATTCTGGTCGCGCACGAGTAAGGACATCAGTCACACTCTACTGGGAACAGTAATGCAGAGAGGGGAAGGCAAATAGAGCCTCTACCCTCATCTTCAACAATACTAAGATCATATATGGAGTGGGGTTGACACGAGATCTGCTTGTGTACCCTCCGCTGAACACAGGAGCACTCACCTTCTGCCAACTAGCAGCTAGGGGTGGGGCGATAGCTGCTCTACTGTGCAATAGTACACAAAGTGGAGCAACAAGAGACAGCTCTTGTGACTCACACTTAAAACAGGAACAGTCACCTCCTGCTCGATTAGCACAGCTAGGAGAGGAGTGACAGCAAGCTCTTGCAAGGCTAAATAAAGAAGTGGGGAACAGGAGACCAGCTTATGTGCTTGGGCTCCAGCCGGAGGCTGGCGCATGGAGCAAGGAAGAGGAGGGGGCCTAGAGGTGCCACTCCAATGGTCTCCTTCTTTGTTCTACTGCCTGCACGGGAGTGCGCACAGCAAGAATGGCAGGCGCAGATGGAGCAGCAGGCACATTATGAGTGGCTGCTTCCGAGGCTGCTGGCCTGGAGGAGACAGAGGGGCTCAGGGAGAAGTGGAACTCTGATCCACTAAACCCCTACTGTCACTCGCTAATGTGGAGGGTCGGTGGATGTGGCGGCGATGGTGGCAGCACTCTGTACGTTACTGGGACCCGAGGCGTGCCGTAGCAGGGTTGGGGTCCAAATTTTAACTGTGCCTGTGGTCGGCAAACAGACAGGGCAGATGACCTCTCCACTCCGGGGGGGGGAAGGCGGGGGCAACAGCGGAGGTGAGCAGAGGAGGAGCAGAGTCTCTCCGTGCTCTGATGTGAGTGCCACACAGCACGTTGGCAGGAGCGTGCAGCGGTGGCACCAATCAGTGCAGGCATCAGAGGCACACAGCAACTGGGATGCCCTCACGACAAGGTGGAGCACCTAGCGGAACTGGCCGTCTCCACCTGGCAATGCTACACTGGCCAACAACAGAGGCAACTGCACAACTGCACTGAAACTGAACCTTGCTGCCGGACAGAACACTGTGTATTCAGACACCAGAGTGTGGGATACAAGTGTCGTGTAGGCCCATAGGCTTAACCACACCATGTGTGCTGGGGTTTCCGGGGACACCGGGTGATGTGGGTCCGGGGTGGGGGGAAGGCGAGGGTAGTAGGCCACCAGCTGAAGCGAGGCCTGCACACACGGACAGTGGAGCGCAGCAGAGCTTAATCCCAGCAAGCTGAGAGAGGAGGAACACCTCATGCGGGCGAGATCTCTTACGACAGACCGAGGCCGGGTGGCTGGGGCTCGGGTTTACTGTGGACAAAAACCAACACAGCGACTAGTCTTTAAATAATATAATATATCACAATAATTATATTAAAATGACTAGATAAGCCCTGCGTGATGTATTTTAAAACCTGAAACCGAAGCGCAGCTGGACCTCCAAGGTGCAGCCAGCACAGAATGGTGTTAATAACTAACTAAAAAATACACACAGAGACAAACAAATGTGGCAAATCGGTGGGTGAACAGCACAATCTGTGCAACCAGCCGGCTGAAAGCACACGTTTGTGTTGTAAACAAACACACAGAACTCTCACTACTTGATGTTCTAAAGGCAAAACGGCAATAGAGAAAGTTCCTGTGCAGACAAACAGGAAGTAGGAAGGGACTTGTTTTGAGTGACGTGCACAGGGGCCCATGGCAGCTTTGATATAGAGATGTTTCGATTGTTCCAACAGAAGTGCGCTGAAACCCCTCCCCCCTTGGACAGGGCTTCCTTTTTCAGATAACCGGGGTTGCATTCTTAACAACACACAAAATAGGTTCTGGTTAAAGTAAAAACAAATATGTTTTTTAGTGTTGCTTGATAAACCTATGTTAGCTGGAATAAGTATGTGCGTATATATACAGGAACATCACTACACTTCTGTAGAAACACATTGCTGAATAATTGAGCTCTCAAAACAAATCCCCTTCTCACCAATCTGGAAATAGAAAGGACTAATTTGTCTTAAATGTAAAGTATCTGAATTTCCAAGGATGGAACAGAGCAAGCATGGAAATTATAAAAAAAGAAAAAAGCATCACTGTTTACCAGTCAAGGACACTTTAGGGCAAGATTTCACCACTCCTTCAGTACGGGAATGATAACAAATCCAGAGAAACAATAAATAGACTAGAAATGTTTGTAAGGAAAAATATATTATGCTGGCTTTATGCACTATAAACATAGAAGTAACCCACAGAGTTTCAGATGTTTAAAGAGCTTAGTGCAACCCATCCCCCCATCTCTGATTAACAATCCCCTGACCTGAGATATGAAAGTACGTAATTGTGACATGGTTCTATATATAGTTCTTCAGTAGCTGTGGGGGGTTGGAAACATTTCTCCGGCCATGACACAGCAAAAACATATTGTGGAGTCTTGGAGCTGCTGACTAACAAACAGACTGCATGGCATCCTTTAGAGTTTAACCTTTCTGATGTTCTTGTTCTTTTCACACAGGCAAACTTGCATCCTTAGAAATCACTCCCCAGAATATCCGCACTGCCTTTGGGTGATGCAGCCTCAGTCGCTGGTTGTAAATGCATTAAACCCGAACCGTAAAAAATATGAGACGGGTGGTAAGGGACATGATTTGTTGTAGTTTCTGCTAAATTGTCCTTCACAACCCAGCATGGATTAAAATAAGAAAGCATTGGTAACTTGCTTGTTTTTAAACTTTGTTTTTCCTTTTGCCTCGTGCAGTACAACAGATTTCGGTTTTCTTTTCTTCTTCTTCTTTTTTTAAATCTCTCTCCATAGTCAGCTCTTTACTACCGTGTGACGAGAAAGCCAACAGTAGCGATTTTAGAAATCAGTGGAAATCTGACCTTCTTCCAGATATGACTATAGGGCTCAATTTCAGAACCCAACAGCAATTACAGCGCCTTCCTGAATTATAGGGCCTTGTATTCACAGACACAAACCTATCACTGAAGAACTCCAATATTAAAACAAAGCAAACCAGTCTTAGCTAAATAACACATTTTCCACTCTAAATCATTTTTTCTTTCTTTCTTTTTTCTAACTAGAAAACATATTGAAGTTGTAGTTTGGGGTGATTCAGTCATTATTAGGAAAGCCTCATACTGTCTTCTGTCTTTTTGTCTTAGCTCAATATTCCCTCTTCTTTTAATTCCCTTCCTAGCTAAAGGCCATGGTATCTTCAATCTGGCCCATCCCAAGGGCACAAAGTCCATAAACAGATGAAACTTTCAAGGCTGATAGCGTGCTCTGAGAGTCAACACAGCAACAATCACCTAATTGATTTTTCTCTAAACATCTGACCTGTCTGTCATCATGAGGAATACAATCCCAGGGTACTTGGCAACGCTACAGTGCAGCACTATCATGGGTGTGGTAGTCAGTGGACCTTGACAAAGAAACTGGCATTAAGGTTTCTATAAACAACTAGCAGGGAGGAAAAATAAAGAGTCACATCTATTAAGCAGCGAATTTGGTGCCAAAAAAAAAAAAAAGAACTAGAGGGAGATTGTTTATTTATTTATTTATTTTGGGGGGTTTACTATAGGAAATGAAAGCTTTTGGAAGGGAAATGTTTAAATGGTCAGATTATTATATTTTTAGTGTGATATTTTTAATTACCAGTTTTATCCTGCTGTGTATAATACCACAAAATCTCTAGTATTGTAATCACAGTATAAGTCAAAATCTTCTCAAACAAGCACAGTGGAACTCAAATTACCTTTTTATTATTATTACTTAAGAACTTGTTATGACTAGAATTTTAATTATTATTGTTGTTGTTATTGTAACTACTACTACTTCCTTCTTATTAAATGGTAGTACGCAAACTAACAAAACACAAGCTTACAGATTCGATTTTGTTTTCTCATTTTGCACAGAACTCCTAGCAGTCCAGCTGCATTCTGGGAGAGTGTGCATTGTTCTCATTCCAACAGTCGTAACCAGCAGGATCAGTAAGTCAGAACCTCTCAGACATTAGATTTACCCTGAAGCCCAAGATCTCAGGGGTGAACTGACAGGAGATTTTGAAGGTTGTCAGGGGTTGCACATCAAAATAACAAATACGTCACAGAGGGATATAGCTATGGGTCATAAGTACAGGGGTAGTTTCCACTCTGAAGGGAGATGCACCTTTCTTGCAAAGTAGAGGGAGCTTTAGGCACAGATTACCTGCAGGAACAATATAGACAGATACTTTAAGGAAGGGACTAGAAGCTGGCATGAATAATACACATTTGTTGTAGAAAATATTAACGCCATTGTTAGAAAAAAAGGGGTTTAAGGGATTCTTTCAGTTGGATAAACAGGGAACTGACGTAATCCAGTCGAGGGGTGAAACCTGAATTCAGTGCAGTAGTAGTCGCTAATAAGTATAGCTTCATGAACAATGTTGATTAAATTAGGTGAACCGGGCAAACACATTGTTCCAAATGAAGAGTGTGAAGACTTCCGACTCTTGCAGTATCTGTAATTTCCAGTGTAGTTGGTATTTCCTCAGCTCTGTCCATATAAGTCTCCTAAATAAAAGGGACATATTTTTCCAAGCTTATTAAAGAGACTGGGGGAATATTCAGAGTAACACCATTCAAACAAACCCACTAAACGCCATTAAAACACTCTTACTTCAGACCAAAGGGCTGATCTGTTTCCAATTAACATATATACAGCTGCAATTAGAAGCAACTAGGACTGCCAGGAAAAGTATTGATTGGCACATGCTTGCATCACGTAAACTAGCACTTAGAATGCAATGAAACAGCTGTCTATAGATTTCTTGCAGGAAATCCTGGAAATGAGAAAGATGGCTAATCAATACAAATGATTAAGCACCCTGCAGATACAACAGCTTTGAGATTAGCAACAGAAGGCTGGAGATCCAAATTTAAAATCTTGTCTCTTTTGGAAATTAGTTGTGAGGAAATGCTGGAAGGCAAATGGGGGTGGGAGGCATGTTCTGTTTTTGTATTGGAAAAGTATCATCATTACCTAAATACTGTTTTTGGAATCTTATGCAATATACCCATGTTTTTCCTGAATGTTATGTGCTTCATTTATTTGAAGGTGTTTGTCCATGTACAAACAGCACAATGTGCTATTTCACAAAGCTTGGTGTATAACATAGCAGATCAAGGAGAAGAGGATAGCAAACATGTTTTGGGAAATCAGGAAATCTTTGGTGCACAAGAAGAATGTACTGGCACCTGTGTTTTATACTAGTTACTACTAAGAATCACTTGACAACTTAAATATGAGTCAAGAATTTGTCAAAAAAACATCCTCCTTTAATCAAAACTGTATTCATTTAACTATGGATTATATGGATAATGTGGTATGTTTTTAAGGGCTCTTGGATTAGAAATATTAATATATATATATATATATATATATATAAATTGAAAGCCAAATGCTACAGGCATTTCTGGCTTGTTCTTATTTTCCATGGCAGGTAAAATGATTAATTGAAAAATCAGAAGCTGGCTGCATTTCAAGGCCACATTATTAGAGATGTTTGGAATACAGCTGGTACATATAAAATTCAGAAAAGGAGAGCTCAATGAGAGCATTTCCAGGTGATGTGATATAAATGCAATTATAATTTATTTATTTATTTATGTATTATCGTCATCATTGTCAGTATTTATCGATCCACTGCTGGATTAAGGCCTCCCCAAGATATTTCCACATGTTTATTGTACAATGTCTCTTTTCCATGTCATGCCTGCACAGTTTATTATTTCATCTTCCCATCTTTAAAGTGGTCTTCTTCTAGGTATTTTTTTCCTCAGATCCATTTATTTGTTTTGCTATTCCAATCAATCATACTATATCAAATATATATAAAACAAGAAGAGATAGAAAGATATATTAATGTATCGGAGAACAGATGAAATATGCGACATAATTGAAAGATTTAAAATGTTAAAATGGCAACGGTCCTGACACATTGCCAGAAGAACAGATCAAAGATGGACAAAGAAAGCTATTGAATGCAGAGATTTATGACTAGCTCAAAATAAGGAAATTGTTAAATCTCAGGTAGTCAAAATTACTAGCGGCTATGAAAAATAAGTCATACAACAGTTACAGATTTCTTCCTTAAAGGTTTAAGGAATGCAATGTTTCATAAGCATCTTAGAAATCACAACTAACTCATGGTACAGGCCTACCCTAGGAGAGCAGCATGCTCATTCAGTGTGGATCCAGTTGGTCCCCCAATCCCAGTTGGCTTTAGCTGTGAATCCCAGGGGGTGGCACTCAACTGACAGCCCTGCCCGAGAGCAGTCTGCTGGGGATCATTGCGCACAGGAGCGTCAATGGATTCTCATGCATTTATAGATTCAGTGTTTTAGCATTTCCAGCTACATTGGTCCAATTTTGGACTTGCAATGCAAAAACTAAAAACAAAAACAACAACAACAACAACAACAAAAAAACAACAGATTGAAACCCTTGGTAAATTCAATTTTTTTATGCAACATAATGGGCCTTTTTTCACACTGTGCCAGAATTCTACAGAGAAGTGAAAGCCATTCAATCAAATCTTTGTTTTCAGCATCTGTACAGCATGCCAGATCGCAGATAGCAGCAGTGTGATAAACGTTTCAACAAGGTGCATCTTAAAAATGGCGGTGATGTTTGTCTGTTTGATTTAGGCTAAGTAACCACAAGTATAATGTTCTTTTCAGTGGGAAGGGGCAGGTTAAAGTCATGACTAATTAAGCTCACATGTCTTCGGTGCTCCACAAAAAGCAGGAGCAAATATTTTCAAGACATTCTGGAGAGTCAGTGACTTTTTTTAGGCCACTATGCACCTACTTATTACATTCAGTTCAGGTGGTACTGACAGCTCCCATCCAGTTGTTTGCAATGGGATGGTATATTGGTAGGTGTGTAGACTTACAAGCATTCTTGTGCTGAAACTTCCTGGGCTGATTACAAACATGTTGCACATGAGGACCAAGTTGAAATCCCACAGGAGCTCAGGCTTCTAAAGAACATTTTGAATATAATTTATAATAAGTATTGTCCTAATCAGGTTCCATATCTTCAGACACATGTCTAAACTAAAATCTTAGTCATTTCAAAGTGATGCACAGGCTGGGGTGATACATACAAGGATATTGAAAGCATACTGTTTTACTTGTATTATTGAAACAGGAGGGGGTGGGGGCATTCTACAGTCATGTGGAAGATCAATGACTCAGCGTCTGAGACCTTAAGAGAAACAAAAGCAGTAGATCTGTATGTTACATGAGTTTGCTCGTAAGGATGTGTAGCAATGCATGGAATCGAACCCACCCCCCACCATGCATTCTACCACTTTGCCAAAAGATCTGGATCTGCTGGCAAGGCAGGACTCTTGGACTAGATGCTCACTGGACCCCCTACAAGGCCATGTACATAATGTTTATTTCAGGAGAAAAGGTTATTAGCGTAAGACTCTTTCGATTTCTCTTTCTGGTGATACCACCAGGCATTACACAACAGACTGGTGCTTGATAGTGGAAAGAAACCAATGGGGAAAAAAAAACTTGATCCAGACCACTACAGATTTTTCTAATTTTTTTAATCTCTCTTCCAAACACTCAGTTATACCCTCCTTCAATGTCTCCCCTGGTTACCATCATACTTAAAAACAACCCACAAGTACCACCTGCAGCGCTCAGTTTTCGCCTTCTTCCACTGAAATTTAACTTAAGAGAGGGCTCCTGATGGTATATTTCTACAATAAAAGGAGCATGTCAGTGGTAAACTGCCACCTGAATCCTGCAACGTTGAATGCAACAGTTGTCAAATAGGTTGGCTCAGAAACACGGAAGCTAGTACATTGAGAAGCCTGTGGGGACCTGTGCTTGTCACTGCACAGCTCAGCTTCCCTCTGTCCTTGTGAATGAAGAGATCACAGAGTGCATCTCAGAGCCCTGCCAGATCCCCCAGAGGAACCTGGAAATTGTCCTGGTTGGTGCCATGGCTGTGGTTCAAGGAGGAGTAAGCACATAAAAACACGATTGATGGCTATCAAGCCTCTTTGCGTTCCCAAGGCAGAAAAATAGGCCTCTGTCCCACACCAAATGGCCAGTCTTATTTCCAACACTTGCTGACCTTTCCTTCTACCTAAGGCAACCCCTCACCCACCACGAAGTAGGGTACGTGTGATTTACGATTGACGATATGTCAACATTTCAGTTTTCAATTCAACCTTTGTCTTATAGAGTAAATGTATCTAAATGTGCTGCCATTTAGAAGAAGAGTCAATGATCTCTCTAGAAGAGAACATGTGGAAGGTCTTGGCAAACAAACATGAGAGCTACTTCTTGGAATGCCCCCATCTGGACAGTAAATCATAAATCAATGCCTTCAATACCAAAATTAGGAAAGATATTTTTAATGTTTGATTATCCACAACTTGTCTTGTATTGCTTTGGTGATGTTACTTCCTCAATGTAACTGCATTGTGTACCTGCTCACAGTGGCCAATCTTATGTTGAGTCACCAAGAGTGAAGGTTGTCTCCACAGCTGGAGGAAGTAGCAATTCATGTTAATGGGGTAGAATTAATAAAATGCAAAAGCACACAGCACAATTCACAATATAGTTTCCACATAATTTAGAATTGCATAATTGCAAATAGTGGTAAGAAGAGTATTTACATAATTGGCATGTTTCTGTCTTTGTATAAAAAAACAAATAGTATATTTTTAATATATATGTGCAGTTTTTCTTTTCTGAAGCTTTGTTGTGGATGATTTAGAAAATATTCTGAATTGTACCTTTGCCCCAGAGCTGTCTTTGTACTTTATCTCTACCCTGATGTAAACTATGGACAATGCATACAGTTCATTATCACGGACTAATATTTAAATGCCTGTGAATATCCCCAAGTCATAAAACTAAAACAGACAACAATGACATCAAACCTTTCTTCCTGGCTGCTATCTCAGTGTCAGTTATGACTACAACTGCTTTCTTTTGCATTTTAAACCATTTCTAAACATTTGGTTTATCCTACGTTGCTAATCAACTCAGCAACTTGTATCTGTGTATATACCAAAAAAAAATCTATATCAGTTTTAAACGTATATTGAAAAATACAATGAGATTAAATACATTTATGCTGTGCTATAAGGATTCTTATAACTTGGCCAGTATATTGCATTGAGCATTATTGTTAGGAATAAAGTTAAATAAAACAGCAACAGAGAACAATAGAGCAGCTAGCAGTGAAAGAGGTTTGTATTTAGAGTTACAAACAGTTTATTGAGACTTGGAAAGTGAATGGTTAAACAGCAGAAGCACTGACACCAGCCCACTATGTTTTCTCCTGAGGTACAAGAGCTTTTACATATGAACTTGTCCTCCTTCTGTGCTTTTCTTTTTCTTGCCTTTCCTTCACCCGGGGAGCAAGTGTAAGCCTGACCAAACTTGTTTTCCTTTTAGAAGCCTTGGGTTGTTTTTGCCAAATCTTCAGTGCCAAAAAAGAGAGAGAGAGAGAGAGAGAGAGAAGGGAGGAAGGGGGGAGAGGAGGGGGCAGCGAGGGGGGTTGCTGAAGGCGTGGGGAAAGAGAACAATAGATTTTTGTTCTCCAATATATTATTTTACAGCAGTTAAAAAGGATGCAAAAGTGCTTATGCAAGCTTTTTTGTCTTCTTATAAAAAAATGGCTGAGAAGAAGCAGACAGTGTGGGGGAGTCAGAGAAAGTTTAGAGACAGGAAGGTGCATTGAATTAATGAAAGTGCTGTGTTTCCAATTGAGTATGTTCTTTTTTTTAAATATAGTTTTTAAACCTACTCTGAAGAAATGCCACCTCATAAGCATAGTCACCGAGGGTCACAAACTGACTGGCACAGTACTTGACTCATGGTTACAGTAGTCACTTTATGTTGACATTTTGAGCTGTTAAAAATTATGAATGAGAACAGTTGGAGAAGGTCTTCACACTGAAAGGGGAAACAAAAAAGCTTCCTGACTTTAATTTTCTTCACAAAAACAAGACTTTGTTTTGGTGTGAAAAAGCTACAGCTGAGAGCCATCAGGATGCCCGATTTGCTTTTGACAAAATGGCACAATCAATCACCTGAGGATGATTTAATCAGTACAAGATTGTGTCAGAAAGATGATGTCATCGAGGCTTTGTGACTTTAAAAGCAATATGCACTTATGTAAGTAAATATTCACAAACACACACAAACAAAAGAGATAACTTTGCAGTCTTGAGAAAGGAACATGAGAGCAATGACTCAAACTGACATTAGACTCTGAAATACATGACTAAACCCTAACTCATCACAAGTCTTTTTTCCCCCCCATTCTTGGGCAAAACAAACAATTCTGAAATGTGGAACCTAAAATGGGGGGTAAAAAAAAGACGACGCTATCTGTCTTACTTAACAAGAGCCAGACTGTGAGAAAGACACAGTAGTAGAGTAGTCTCTAAAGTGTAATCTGGCATTATATACAATACAATTGATTAGACAGATGATTTTGCATTCTGGGTAGAACAACATAGGGTCCACAGTGCTCATATTATGCCCAGGTGAGGATACTTCTATCACAGTCTTTACTACAGTTGTACCTATGGAATTACAACCATTTTACACTGCCCAATGCTGAGAAGCTTAGGTCGAGTCACTCGGGTGAAGGAATTTTGTTTTGATTTTGATGGAGGAGCAAAAAAAAAGTAGTAAATCAATAATGGGATTTTTTTTTTTGTTCTTTGATTTATGACTGCACTCTGGTTTGTTTAACAAGTAATAAGATGGGACATTCCCCGGAGTCTCTGTGTGTTTACTGAGCAGTTTTACCCCCAAGGCCTCCCTTGACCTGTATGTCAAACAGCAGTTTAGTTTGTAGTTTTCTACAGAAATTTGGTTCACATGAAATGCTAAACTGAACTAAACTGCTTATAGTAAAGTTCTCAGGAGGAAATAGAAATAAGGGGAAAGTGAATGCTGGAATTATAAACCAGGTTTTGCACATTTGCAAGCCATGTTTTATATATTTCTGTTTTAACAGCTTGAGATGGAAAGCAAATAAAACATAACAGAGGCACGAACTACCTGGGAGATTTCTGTTTGCTCACATTATGGGCAATTCTGGAAGGTGGTTAAGTGTAAGTTAGACCTGAACAAATGTGTCATCATCTCAAATCTTAAACACATGAACACTATCTCCTATGTGGAAAGAAGTATTCAGTATGTTTATGTTACATTTATAGAGTACTTGCACTTCTAATGAAAAAACACTGCAATAAAAGAAGCAGGACAGAAACTAGCCAACGGTCAGTTAATCCTCCCCCTGTAAACAGAGCAGTCTGGAAAAAAACAGAAAGCATAAAATGAGTCAGTGTATCTGATGCTTCTCACTAACAGATTACATTGTATTTTACAGTTTCTTGAACTTGAACTTTGTACTTTTTTTTTTTAAGTTCTTTGTAATTTCAAAAGTACACAAATTAATCAAATAAATACATGAATGTCATTTTTAATCAACTCAAAATATGCCAAATTGAATTTCATATATATATATATATATATATATATATATATATATATATATATATATATATATATATATTTCATTGATTTGAATCCACATGGGGAACAATATTACTAATGATATTGACCTTATCTAAAGCTCTAAAGCTAAACAAATATATATTTACAGTCTGCAACAGAAGCCAAATACTGAACACTAAGTGCCAACGTAATGTGTTTGGATACCGTTATTATGACCATGCATAAAACAGCAATGTAGATTTGTAGTCGTTAATAGTTTGTTTGCCTTTCTATGAAATTTGGACATAGGCTACAGTATTGTTCCTATGTGCGGGAGGTCATTTATTTTTCACTTGCAAGACCTCATTGTTTAGTGGTGGGAAAGGCAACATGATCATTTTGTCGTGTAGTAGAGCTGTTAAGAAAATAAAAAAAGTTTTTCTTGGCTGTTGGTCACATTATTCCCCTCCCCTCAAACTTGTGCTCAACCCTTCCTCGCCCCTTTGTTCAACCCCTATGAAACGCACACTCACTTTTAACTGTGCCGAGCTACACAATTACAGGATGTTAGAAGTTCAAGAGGAACAGGCCGAATCCTCAGCTTGTTCACCAAAGAGACTCTGCAGCCATACTAAACCATAAGCAGTAACTGTAAGTGTCTAATTCTCAAACAAAAACACATACGTATCCAGTTCTGTCCTGTCCTCCTCAGTTTAGGGTCCCTAGTGTTGAAAGATTGTGGATTGTAGTTTCAGCACTGAAAAGAACACTTTCTGCATTGCTAATGAAGTTATAAAGGCTTTTTGCCCCTGTGGCGTGGAGCAGGTTTTCAACACTCTGGTCCTGAAGGCTGGAGTCCAGCCAGGCAGGACCTGCATATGGGTAAGGGATGCCCTAAGGGAATGTTAGGTTGCCGATGCATCCCTGTTCCCAGTTTTTCAAAACTTTTCTGATAGGATTTAAGTAATCGGATTGGATTAAATTGGAGAATTGGGTATTTCAAAACTGAAAAAAGGAGATTCTGATCTTTGAGATTGGGATTTGGATCTGGGAATCCAATCCTACCTTTAATCAAGCTTAAAGGTTGTTTTGGGGTTTTTCAAAACTCAAGGGTGAGATAAAGATAGTTTTGATGCTGAAAATCAGGATAATCTTGATCGCACTGGAAGGGTGGATTTAGACACATATTGTGATGTTACTACAGTGGGGAATCTTGGAAAAGATATAAAACTTGACTATAAATCATAAACAGTACTTAATGTTTACATTTTATTAAATTGACACAAGAAATAAGATGTTCCAATAATTAACAAATGCCTCAATATATAAACAAAAATGTACAATTTAAGCAACTGAAAATCTTGCAAAAAACCCAATTGTCTAAAGTTCTTCATCTGAAAAATTAACTCCAGCATCTTACAGTTGTTTTTGAAGAAGATGAATGTGCAATTTTCCTGTTGGAGCAAGGTCAGCTTGATTTGCTCTTCAGTTTCAACTTTTTCAGTTTCCCTCTTCACAAGTTCCCCATAAGCATCATTATTGTTGTTGTTTTTCTCAACATGTTTTCTTCTTTTGGGGGGTGGTTCTACCTCTGGAGAATGAGGATCCTCTGATTGTTGTGGTGTGCCACAGGAGTTAGGATGATGGAGGTCAGGAGGTGGTCTTCTGACTCGTTAAGGGGATCAGAATCCCTAACATCATTCTCAGTCACACAAAGCCCTGACTCACCTCCTTGTGAGACAGATGAAATGCCATGCAGAGCCTGAGATCTTAGTCCACCAATAAAATCTGTGAATTATCCTCGTTTGTGGGGCTTGTTCCCTGTTTGCAGGTATTTTGACTCACTGTGTTTGGTGGTCTTCTGCTTTAAATTCTTCCACCGCAGTTTCACTAGCTCTACCATTTGCAGCTGACCAGTTCCTGTGGCATTAACATTGCTGGTAATGTCAATCCAAATGCCATGCTTCATCTTGGCTGTCACTGGGGTTCGCTGACCTGAGGTGTTGAATGTGCCCATTAGGCTGTCATAATTGACCCATACTCCCTCCAGTAGGGTATGAGTTTCAGCAAAGGTGAAATTGGTCCCCTTCGAGCTAGTTGCTGGTACATTCATTTTCTTTCTGTCTCTGTAGCTGTAACTGATTGTTTATATTGACATATGCTAAGTCATGTTCAAGTGTCTAACCAGGAGAGGTTAATTGGGCAGTCTTTATAGCAATTGTAGAAACAAGGGACCATTCCACAACAATGACATCCATTGTTCACTGTCTACAACACCACAGGAGAAGATATACCACAAGGGTTCACACTGAACACCCCAAACCACATTTGGTCAGGAGGACATTGAGTTCATTAGCAATACACTTTGACCATATCTGGAACACAACACTCAAAGAAGTTATGCCTTGACTGTGGAAGAACAGGTCCTTATGGCTTTGCGTGTTTATGCATGTGGAGCATTTTACCAAGTAATTGGAGACAGTTTGCACCTCCATAAATCCACAATCAGTTCTCTGGTACACAGAGTTTCCTCTACATTGGCCAGTCTTGTCAGCCAGTTTGTTTCTTTTCCAACTAATCCAGAACACATCAAGAGGATCAAGCGTAAGTTTTTTGATTTGGGAAAAATGCCAAATACTATTTGGGGTGATGGATTGCACCATGTCCACATCCAGGCACCGCATGAGTGGGAATGGGAGTTTGTGAACAGAAAGGGGCGGCACAGCATCAATGTGCAACTTGTGGGAGATGCAGACCTCATCATCACCAACTGCGTGGTGAAATGGCCAGGGTCTGTCCATGACGCACAAATTCTGATCCAGATCAAAAGTTTTGAAAAACTGGGCACTGGTGATCTGTAAGAGTAAATTGTTCCCAAGAGAGAGTATAGGAGATTGTGTATCCAAAGTGAGGGAAGGGAGGCATTCACACTCGCTAAAAACACACAATGGATCAGTGCGAGCACTACATCCATGGGACAGGGAGCGAGAAAGAAAAGACAGCACCTGAGGACACAAGGCCTCAAGGCCAGACACCCCACAAAAAAGCAGCTCTGGCAGCTCAACCAGTTGAACCCATGGTTGGCATCCCAAGAGAAGGAGCACAACTCAAAACTTCCAGCCTATAAAAACAATAAATGATAAATGATAAAACAAAATGTCTCTCTCTCGACACGACAGGTTTATGCACTGATTTCACAGAGGGGTTGTGTCATCATGTACACAATGAGGCCCGTTACACCTGCCTCTGGTCCAAAACACCACCTGCCGCTAAGATCTGCATTTTTGTAAGCCATGGCAATTCTGTCCACAATCCAGGGGGACAGGCATCTTTTTCAACAAGACCCGGCCCAGAGACCGACCTCCATGATAGACAAACAGCTGTTCAGTCAGCTGAATAGTGCGGGTCCTGTCCAAATAGCATCGCAAAGCTTGAACGGGGCATAGCAGATGCAACTGATGCTGCTCCTCTGAAGAGACTGGAGGAGGGTATAAAGCCATCAAACCAATAAATGTGGAAGGGGAGAAAACTTCCTGGAGAAAGGCAGGGTTCTGATGCAGGGAAGCCCTCGAGACATCACCTGCAAATTGTTTGCAGGAAGGATGCACAGAAAGCACATGTAACTCCCCTACACATTTGACCGATACAATAAAAAAGCAGTCTTTAAAGAAAAAAACTTCAACTCAGCCATGTGAAGCGGGATAAAGGAGGCCTTGGAAAGTGCATTGAGCTCTACATCAAAGCACCATGCAGGAAGACCAGTAGACACAGGGCAGATGATGTTGCAGCACCTCTTCCAAAAACTATGTTGCCAGGAAATGAGTCACAAACGTAGACCTTCAAGAAGACTGGTTGCTGGTCCCATTCACAGCCTAGACTCTGAGGGCTGTGATGTGGTGATGTCTGGTGTTATTATAGTGGACACCACGTAACTGCAATCTGTACAGATTTCATAATCGTTACAATGTCTGTTGCTACACATTTTTGTAAGGGCCAGTATTTCTCAGGGAGGTGTCACAATTACTGACATCAAAAACAGCATTGTTGTCTGGTCCGGTCTGATGATGAATAAGGAAACATGTTGGATACACACCAAATTATTTAGCATAATAATAATAGTTTTCTTATTATTATAGTATAATAATAATTATTATTATTATTGTTATACAATTTTGAATCTAACTATAATTATTGAGACACTGTTTTCCTAATAAGTTATTTGATTTTGTAATCAGGTCAGCTGACATGTATAAGAAAGCCTGGTTGTGTTGCATTTCTTATATTTTGACAAACTGGGGGAGGTAAGCAATGCTATTTCTGCTCCGTGAGAAAATAATTAGAAAATGTAAAATAATAAATAATGTATCCTTCAGAACCAGTGAGGCTGATATCAGAAGGACAGGATTAAGCATTATGAAGGCTCATTGAAGACCAATGAGCCATCCTACACATGCCATGACCTCTGCAATCAGCCCTAGTGAATATTCCACTTGATTAGTATAAACCTGATAACCCACATTTTCTGACAGGCTAACTAAGATGGACCACTATAAATGGGGCCCACAGTTTAGCTAATCAAAACATACATGAAATACCCCAGAGAACCTTTTTTTCCCCGTCTTTCCTTCTTAAAGCAAATTCCAAGAGCCTTCCTATGTAGACAAAAACAAGCTTTGATGATGACTGTCAAAATGGGTCTTTCTAGGAAACGTAAGAAACCCATGTATAGGATTTCAAAGACTTCTACTGGCACTGATTCTAGGAATCCGTTGCAGCAAACCAATAACCCAAACAGAGCAAAGGGGAGGCAGCAGTTAAAGTTCATCAGCCTTTATGCACAGAAGGTATGGGAAACAAGCTTGTGGATAAAATAGGTCAAACATATTGCAGTATTTCTCAACAACTAACAGTGGTTTACATCCAGATGTAGAGATCCTAGGACACATTTGCCATTTTAAAACAAATCTGAATATTCTATTTACAAATCTGTGCTTAGCATATTTGCATTGACATGAAGAAAAGTCCTTTGAATTTTCTATGAGGAAAAACCTACATAAATCCTTGTGTTCTATATTCACGTCACGAATATGTAACAGAACAAAAAGTTGGAAGAATACAAAGAATTTCACAACTTAAACTTCCAGTCCTTTGCATAATGTATCTCAATTTTTAACCTTTAAATTCACAGCAAATACCATCTGTTTTATTCCTTATTGTAGATCCAGGTTAATGTGTTTTAGATATATACAGTGAGGGAAATAAGTATTTGAACCCCTGCTGATTTTGTACGTTTGCCCACAGACAAAGAAATGATCAGTCTATAATTTTAATGGTAGGTGTATTTTAACAGTGAGAGACAGAATAACAACAAAAAAATCCTGAAAAACGCATTTCAAAAAAGTTATAAATTCATTTGCATGTTAATGAGGGAAATAAGTATTTGACCCCTTCGACTTAGTACTTGGTGGCAAAACCCTTGTTGGCAATCACAGAGGTCAGACGTTTCTTGTAGTTGGCCACCAGGAGGTGGATTTTGTCCCACTCCTCTTTGCAGATCCTCTCCAAGTCATTAAGGTTTCGAGGCTGACGTTTGGCAACTCGAACCTTCAGCTCCCTCCACAGATTTTCTATGGGATTAAGGTCTGGAGACTGGCTAGGCCACTCCAGGACCTTAATGTGCTTCTTCTTGAGCCAGTCCTTTGTTGCCTTGGCTGTGTGTTTTGGGTCATTGTAATGCTGGAATACCCATCCACGACCCATTTTCAATGACCTGGCTGAGGGAAGGAGGTTCTCACCCAAGATTTGACGGTACATGGCCCCGTCCATCGTCCCTTTGATGCGGTGCAGTTGTCCTGTCCCTTTAGCAGAAAAACACCCCCAAAGCATAATGTTTCCACCTCCATGTTTGACGGTGGGGATGGTGTTCTTGGGGTCATTCCTCCTCCTCCAAACACGGTGACTTGTGTTGATGCCAAAGAGCTCAATTATGGTCTCATCTGACCACAACACTTTCACCCAGTTCTCCTCTGAATCATTCAGATGTTCATTGGCAAACTTCAGGCCTGTACATGTGCTTTCTTGAGCAGGGGGACCTTGCGGGCACTGCAGGATTTCAGTCCTTCACGGCGTAGTGTGTTACCAATTGTTTTCTTGGTGACTATGGTCCCAGCTGCCTTGAGATCATTAACAAGATCCTCCCGTGTAGTTCTGGGCTGATTCCTCACCGTTCTCATGATCATTGAAACTCCACGAGGTGAGATCTTGCATGGAGCCCCAGACCGAGGGAGACTGACAGTTATTTTGTGTTTCTTCCATTTGCGAATAATCGTACCAACTGTTGTCACTTTCTCACCAAGCTCCTTGGCGATGGTCTTGTAGCCCATTCCAGCATTGTGTAGGTCTACAATCTTGTCCCTGACATCCTTGGACAGCTCTTTGGTCTTGGCCATGGTGGAGAGTTTGGAATCTGATTGATTGATTGCTTCTGTGGACAGGTGTCTTTTATACAGGTAACGAGCTGAGATTAGGAGCACTCCCTTTAAGAGAGTGCTCCTAATCTCAGCTCGTTACCTGTATAAAAGACACCTGCGAGGCAGAAATCTTGCTGATTGATAGGGGATCAAATACTTATTTCACTCATTAACATGCAATTCAATGTATAATTTTTTTGAAATGCGTTTTTTTCTGGATTTTTTTGTTGTTATTCTGTCTCTCAGAGATAAAATACACCTACCATTTAAATTATAGACTGATCATTTCTTTGTCAGTGGGCAAACGTACAAAATCAGCAGGGAATCAAATACTTTTTTCCCCTCACTGTATATATATATATATATATATATATATATATACACTCACCTAAAGGATTATTAGGAACACCTGTTCAATTTCTCATTAATGCAATTATCTAGCCAACCAATCACATGGCAGTTGCTTCAATGCATTTAGGGGTGTGGTCCTGGTCAAGAAAATCTCCTGAACTCCAAACTGAATGTCTGAATGGGAAAGAAAGGTGATTTAAGCAATTTTGAGCCTGGCATGGTTGTTGGTGCCAGACGGGCCGGTCTGAGTATTTCACAATCTGCTCAGTTACTGGGATTTTCACGCACAACCATTTCTAGGGTTTACAAAGAATGGTGTGAAAAGGGAAAAACATCCAGTATGCGGCAGTCCTGTGGGCGAAAATGCCTTGTTGATGCTAGAGGTCAGAGGAGAATGGGCCGACTGATTCAAGCTGATAGAAGAGCAACTTTGACTGAAATAACCACTCGTTACAACCGAGGTATGCAGCAAAGCATTTGTGAAGCCACAACACGTACAACCTTGAGGCGGATGGGCTACAACAGCAGAAGACCCCACCGGGTACCACTCATCTCCATTACAAATAGGAAAAAGAGGCTACAATTTGCACAAGCTCACCAAAATTGGACAGTTGAAGACTGGAAAAATGTTGCCTGGTCTGATGAGTCTCGATTTCTGTTGAGACATTCAGATGGTAGAGTCAGAATTTGGCGTAAACAGAATGAGAACATGGATCCATCATGCCTTGTTACCACTGTGCAGGCTGGTGGTGGTGGTGTAATGGTGTGGGGGATGTTTTCTTGGCACACTTTAGGCCCCTTAGTGCCAATTGGGCATCGTTTAAATGCCACGGCCTACCTGAGCATTGTTTCTGACCATGTCCATCCCTTTATGACCACCATGTACCCATCCTCTGATGGGTCGAATCATTTCAAATTGGTTTCTTGAACATGACAATGAGTTCACTGTACTAAACTGGCCCCCACAGTCACCAGATCTCAACCCAATAGAGCATCTTTGGGATGTGGTGGAACGGGAGCTTCGTGCCCTGGATGTGCATCCCACAAATCTCCATCAACTGCAAGATGCTATCCTATCAATATGGGCCAACATTTCTAAAGAATGCTTTCAGCACCTTGTTGAATCAATGCCACGTAGAATTAAGGCAGTTCTGAAGGCGAAAGGGGGTCAAACACAGTATTAGTATGGTGTTCCTAATAATCCTTTAGGTGAGTGTATATATATATATATATATATATATATAGATACACACACACACATCATCATCAGCCAATATCAATCCACTGCTGGATGAAGGCCTCCCCAAGATGTTTCCACTTGCTTAAACCTACAGCTTCTCTTTTTCAATGTCATACATGCCAAATGTATTATTTAATCTCTTGGGATCCATTCGATCGCATACATTGTCCATCTTTGATCTTTTCTAGATCTGGATATAGTGAAAATAATCTACAGAGGAAAAGTACTGTGAATATTGAGTTTACCAAGTCATAACAGCAGTATCTATCTAACATGGAGGTGCCGGTAAAATAATGAATGGCAGAACAACTTTTCTTTATTTGCAACTACAAATCTTTCCCTCAGTGTGTCCCAGCTGAAAGTCTCAATTAATGTAGAGATTATGTTTTGTTTAGATAATGTAATTGGGAAAGCTTACAGACAACACTAATACAAATAATGAAAAAAAATATATAGTTTAGTAGCAAAGTGGACTTGTTGAGTTTGCAGGCTGTGCAGACACCCCTACTCCCTATTGCCCTACACACACACACACACCACCGTCTAAAGCCAGTATTGGGTAAAGGCAATGGTACGGACTCTGTGGGATTGCATGCTGCACAGAACAGAACAGCACTGTACTGAATTCTCTACAGGCGCTGACACAGGTGGAGCTGTAATAAAAAACTCCTTAGTAATCTCCAGACCTGTCTCGACACTCTCGCATGAAGCTAATACTAAGTCCCACCAAGCTCGTTAAAAAAAAAAAAAAGCAAAAAATCCACGAGGGATTTGGGGAGATGGAGAAATACGACAGGGCTGCAACTAAACACTTACCCCCATTCACCGGCTGGTCCACCACTGAACCTAAGAAACCCTTAAGCCCTGTGTCGGAAAAGCCGGAGCGGAACAAGCAGAAGCGATCGGGGCGCCGTTGTTTTTGGCGGACAACAACTTTGTAACACCGACTGGAATTCGGCCCGATCCGATGGATGGACGCGGACTGGTGACACCAAACATTGAGCCCATTGATTGGAAAGCTATTTTTAACTCTACCGAGAGCAAGTCGGACAAGCTAGAGGCTGTGAAGGGGGGGTTGTTCTACGGTGGGAGATAAACACAGAACCTGTTCATGCTGCCTCTTACTCACACCGGACCAATGCAACAAGTAGTATTAATTGAAAGCCGCAGGGAGAGTTTGAATGAACACAGACATGCCCTTATTGGGAGAATCTGCAGCTGTGTGGTGACTGACAGGCTGTTTTCAATGCATACCAACCTTACCATCTCCTGTTTCACTCAAACACATGCAGATACTTGACTTTAAATCAAAAGAACTGTGGGGGGGGGGGTATACAGATATTATAGTAGAATTTATTTATAATCATTAACGAATGCACTGACAGACAAAGGGGCTTAAGTTAGCACCTGTTACTGTAGCAGTGAAGGCAGGTCCGTCATGATGCTAATCTATTAATTGTAATAGCCTAGATAGGAATTATTGATGAAATTATGAAACAATATGGAAAGAACATCTACAAGAGGAGGCTATTTCTTAATGTATCTCCATCACCTGTTTGTCCATATTATTTTATTATCATCATACTGTAAACATCTTATTGATTCACTGTGGTCCTGTGGATTCCTTACACATCAGATTTCTTACAACTGTCTTCTACAACATGGCTGGTTAGTGTGAACCAAATAGGTGTAAAACCTGTATACCTAAAGAAGGGTCTTGCTTTTTGAGGACTGTGTCTGTTCTACTCTTCTACTGCTTGTTTCACTGTTGAATTTGACAGCAGAGAGACAGAACCACAGGAAAATTTGATGTATAAGACTGAAGATGTTATAAGCCCAATAACCACATATTGGAAATACACAAACTGTTCTCCTTTGCTAAATTGCATAAGCCAGGCCTTTTATTTTTTCTGAAATGACTGGTAGATTCAAGATGATGAAAGCCCACAAAACTCTATAAGATATAGCCTTAATTGTTCCAAACAGCTCTGGCTCCAGTGCAGGCACAACAGTTGGCAACTTACATGTCCCATGATCCTCTCTGACTTAATCTGCCATGACCCTGTTGAATTTGGTTGGTGTCTATATCTTACATACCTGTTCACATGAATGGCAAACTTTATGCTGCCAGTCTGCCAATCAGAAACACTACCATGTTCTACCTGATTCTCTCATGATGATGAGCTATGGCATTCAAAAGACCTCATCACCATAGCCTTTTTCTTGATTGATAGGATATAAAAGGAATGAGAAATGTTTACAATGCATGTAAAGAAAGGGTTTATTTAATGACATTACCATAACATAAAAGAACTGAACTATAGACCTTTTGATATTTTAGTTTGGTGAATTTGCAGGTAAATATGAACTGATCGAGGATGACGGCCTGTGTGCCCCTCTCTCTCTCTCTCTCTCTCTCTCTCTCTCTCTCTCTCTCTCTCTCTCTCTCTCTCTCTCTCTCTCTCTCTCTCTCTCTGTGTAAACTTTCCTGTGTTTTTAGAAGTAACTCCGGAGTCGTGGTCGCTGCAGTGATAGTAGGATCTGTCCTTGGTGCTGATGCATTTCAGTTCAGGATTCATCTGAGAATTACATGACACTTCACCACGTGACAGGCCTGAGCAAATACTCCATTTGTCTTGCAGTGGCCCGTCTAATTCAGAAAATTCGGCACTCAAAATGTTTCATATGGTACTCAGCCACTACAGGATACGCCTCGTCACAAAGTTCAAAGAAGGGGTCCAAAAACTGAACTAGCACAGGTAGGGACTTAGTGATTCAATCAGACATCTTTTGATCAGATACCATTTTTGGACAGGAATGCAAACCCTTTCTTTGAGCCACACAATTCAGAAACAATATGGTTTGGGGATAATTGGGGTACATCGACAATGGTTTATTATTGGTCGTTTTAGGATTATCATATTTTTTATTATTTTATTTGATTGAATATCAGTTCATGCTTTTAAAAAAGGATGTTATTTATCAACAGGTCTGATAGTTCTGCACAGACAGCTGCTACACAGCCTGCTGCACGAAGTGAGAAGCTCATACATTGATCAACAGCAATGAGGATTGCCCAGTTGCTAAATAAAGCTCCAGGTGAACAGAGAAATTACCCTGATGTTGCCTAGATTTATATTGTGTACAAAATGCTCTTTTTATCATTTCGCATTGAACCCTGAACACATTACATTGTAAACAACCTCATGAGTTCTGAAACGGCTCCCCAGCTGCTATTTAACGGTCTTTGTGGAAATACCATGTTTTAAACAATATACATTTTTGTATATATATATATCTGTATATATAGATATATATAGACATATTGTGAATAAACGACTTTTCAAGTTGACAATCTTTTGTCATATAGTAGGAATGGAAAGAGAAGGAAACAGCACCTTTTTGTGGTTACAATGGTAGCCAGTAAGTGTTCACTGTACGAATAATAATGATTTAATTAATCCAGATTAATCAATGAATGCTCTAGATAATTTAATTGAACAATAGCCATATACCGGCTATATACACACATAGAATGCAAACACGATATTTCCTGATATTCTTTTCGAACATGAAATGCTGTTGAAAGTCACAAAACAGTGTTCTGTAACTTGATCACGGTTTAAATACAGAATACCGTATATTTTGCACTGTAGGCAGTGGTTTCAGTTATCTCGGTCATAATTACATCAAGATTGCACAGCCCGAGCTCCACATGTTATTAATAAGCTCCTTGCACAAAATGTATCTGAAACCAGCTAGGAGCACTTGACTTTGTTTTTCCTTCTTTTTTTATGTGTGCTGCTCTGAATAGCAGAGGGAATGAATCCACGATGGTCCAAAGGTTGAAATTTAATTTGAAAAAGAGCACAAAAAAAAGGAAAAAAAGAAAGAAAGAGGAAATTTCACAAGTCACTTGCTTTTAAAATGGTGATTAATGTCCTGCAGCTGGAAGTATAATCAGCAAGTCTTCCAATAATTCATACAACCAACACTGCACTTATACAACTTTCAACAGATTAAACCCCCATCCCCCTATCCCTCAACCCCACTTTCAGATGCCCCCCCAGCCCTGGTTAGTAAGTAAACACCCTCTTAGGCTAAAATAAAATAAAGTAAATTTAATAAAAAGTAGAGGGCCCTGTTAAGCCCTGTGACACTGCAGAGCACAACGAGGACCCTTGTCTGACAAAACTGGGGCGAAATCTCTTGGAAAGTAATGGGAAACCAAACTAGGTTAATGGGAGATGCATTCCGCGTTCAACTTGGGTCCCCTCATACAAAAATTCCTGCACTTTATTTTGATAGGAATTCTTGGCACGAGCGAAACGCATATAGCCTATGGGCTGCAGAAACGGCACAGCTGCAAGAGTTGTGATCAGCCCCCCTTCCACTCCTTTACACACACACACACACACACACACACACTCTCAAGCACACACACAGACACACACTCTCACTCATACATGCAAGCACACACACATACACACACACGCAAGCAAGCAGCATACACACATTCACGCAAGCACGCACGCACGCACGCACACACACACACACACACGCACTTAAGTGCACACACACATATATCCTCCTTTCACGTAAGCAAACACAGCCTTTCAGAGCTGGCAGGAGAGCTGCGCTTTGCAGACAGGCAGCTGCTAAACTCAGGCCAAACTGCAGAGACCCTCCTTATGAATATACTTAGCACCCATCCGAAGCAGCTCGAGAAACAAGAGATGGAGGGGGGCTGGTACTTTTGTGACTTTTTCAATTAATCAGCTCCCCCCCTCCCAACAAAAGCACGAGGGGGAGGGCAGTAAGAAAAGGTTTGTGGTGGGGGGGGGTGTTATCAACTGCCTTCCAACTGCAAGGCAGACTGTAAGCCATTCAAATCAGCCTAGACTTCACTTTAACCGCTAAGCTGTCAGATAGATTGTTAATTAGCTTCTTACGCTTTTTGGAGAGGGGGAGTACAGAAAAAAATGACAAGGGGGCTCCACTTCTTTCGTTTTGTCCCTCCTGGCCCAGTTTTCAAAAACACCCACCCTCCACCCCTCCTTCCTCTCCACTATTCCCATTCACCGCCTGGAAAGCTGCCCTTTCTCTTCACCGAAGTTGAAAGGTTACATGTCAGCAAATTGCTGGCTCTGGCTCTGGATCTTTAACATTAATCTTCTTGAAATATGACTAATCTCCTAAACAGGACTCCCTCGTTTTCTTTTCTTTTTTCTTCTTCTTAATCTTTGTATTTCTTTATTTTGTTTGTTATTTTTTAATCATTCCAATTATAGAGTAATTCTAGAGCAACTCCCAATTCTTTGTGGAAACATAACAAAATTTTAAAAATTAAAAAAATAAAGGGCAGGCTACAATTTAGAGGAAAAATTTCCAGTAGGAATTTCATACTTGCAGTACAAGTGTTGGCCTTCTTTTTCTATATACTGCTGTGCTTGTGTCTGCTCCCTTTCGTGGTTAGTGTTTTGTCACAGTTGTATTATCATTATATCTAGGCTGTTAATCTTAGTATAGTATCCTGTACCAACTTATCGTTTTGTTGTCTGTTTTCTGTTTGTCTACAAAACATTTTGTTTCTTCAGAGATTCTGAGAAGAAAATAAATGTGTTAATGTAATTGCTCCAGAAGTATTTATAATGACATTTTAACAACTATTAACTTCTTGTTCCTTTAGCTCAGTTTACTTCTGGTATTTATTATACAACATATATTTCTAACTGTGCAAACATGTCTACACTAAATTAGACATTAATACTACACAACTATTGCTATTTAATATAAAAATAACACTCATAGTACAAACACACTGACCACAACCCTAACAGCAGAAGTTACTTAGACAGATTCATTGACTGTTGCCCTGGTAACCTGTCCTCTAGTCTGATCATTCCCACTTCATATCAATTTACAATACGAGGAGCCAAATGCACTGAAGCCAAAGGACGTGACATAATACATGCCTAATCCTGAATCTTAAAATGGATGCTAACGATTCATAATGTTGGGATCTAAGAGCAATACTATACATGTCCGATATAGTATACATTTTTTAAATGAAACTTGTCAGGATTGTGCTGTTAGCTTTATAAAAAACAAAACATACATACAAATAAAATAACAAAATCCCCCCTCCTAAAAGCAATATAAATGCAGTAAAAAGTTATTTGGCTAGTTTATGGCTTCAATTTCTGCCTCATTTTGCAATTCTAGAACCAGCATTGTCTATTACTGGCCAAGCTGTCATTTCCAGCTGGGTTACCGAACAAGCTGTGTTTTATATGTTTTTTTTTTTTTTCAATTGCACCAATTATCCAAGCCTTGAAGCAGTTAATTGGGTCAGCTGGCTGATTTAAACAGCAATGGAATGTTCACTGAGAATAGAAATATGGACACTGAGTGTTATGCAAAGCAGAATTTTACATTCCTCCAGAAAGTTAAAACAAAAATAAGTAAAAAATGTGCAGCATATGCAAAAATATGCACTCTTTGGCAGTGAGATTAAACCTGGCTGTCTTTGACTTGTTATTAACACCTCATAAGGCCTAGCAAAGATTTAACTGTGCCTGCTTAATTACATTGCTTTCAACATTTTCAGATAAAATATATTTTAAGTAAAATCTTTACTATGCCATTCAAAGTAAAGGATCTCATAAAGAGGTGCATAAATGCATACGTTCAGAGAACACTCTGTATCTTGAAAAATATGAGCGACATGCTGCAGAAAATAAATAAATGTCTATTACTGCAAAAATGATACGTTAAAATAAGTTAAACAAAAAAAGAACTGGGGATGGTCAGATGACAAAAGCACCAGCACTGCCCGTAGCACATCGTGATGGGAGCTGCAGATTTGTGTCGACAGTGGGATTCGAACACTAGTCCTCAAGACTTAAAGATGCCCCCATTACTGCTATTCCAAAATAGTCAGTGCTTTTGTGGGATTGTAGGTACATGGTTTTCCTCAGCATCACATTACAACATTCTTGAAATTCTGTGTTATTTATTTTTGCCTGTATTATATTAAATATAATACACTGTTGCAGTGGTTATTAATCCACTCACTGGCCGGCAGTGTGCAGATCCCATTAAAACATATGACAATTTTTCCACATGGTGAGTCTGTGGTTGCCATTGTTTCTCCCTTACTACCTTTGTATCTTTCCAGAAATAAAGTACAGATTCCAACTAATACTGAATTTTAGAAAGGAGACCTAAACTGAATCCAAATGTTAGACCAGAACCCAGCCTGAGGTATTTGTGAATTGGAAAGATGTCCTGAAACTAAATATTCCTATATTTCTTTCTGCTTTTCTGCTCCAGGTGTGTTTGAATAGAAATGCAAACGCAAATGGCATGGCTCTTTGTACACAGGGTGTACTGCTTAGCATATGTGGTCAGACTCAGGATTTAAACTGTCATCATACAATCTCAATGAGCTTCAGACTCAGTAGGCCATGATATTAGACCCCTGGAAGGAGCGGGAAGGGGTGGTGGTGCCGAGAGGGAAAAATGTTGCTGCTCTCCTTTTCCATCATTCAGCTCAACATAGAGGAACAATTTAGAAAATACAAGATGGCCTACAAGTTTCTTTCAGCCTCCATTCTATGTTTTGTGGCATCTGCAATGGAAACCCACCCTCAAAGTGAAAGCAAGTGGAATTAACCCCCACTTTGATGGAATACAGTGTGCTGAGATTTGTCGTCCTTCTCCTTTACAATATTTCACAGGCCGCAAAACTCTGCAGCATTTTCCCTGCCTTTTAGCTCCTGCAAGGCCCCATTGTCACATCATAAAACCCTATTACACAATCAGCACTTTACAGCACCTTTGTTCCTCCAAGTGATAAAACTGGCAATGAACTGGGTTGCAGGATCACCTGGTTCCAATTCTGCTTGACGCTAGCATTAGCCTAAAGGAAATCACACTGATGTGGTGCAATCCCTCTCTTGCAAAAGGCCGTGCACTTCACATAAACCTTAATAATAAATTAGTACTGCAGTTTATTACTTGGGAAGGTATTTAATACCGACTTTTAAAAATAAAAAAATCGTGACCCATGACTTCTTGGTAAATATGATGATGTTGAGGATTTAAATGTCTTTAGAAGTATTCTGTTGTCAATTTTGGAACTCCCAAGTGGTTCAAAAGGCCTCACAATGCAAACAGTCCTATACAGTGCATATAGAAAGTCTATACCCCCTTGAACTTTTTCACATTTTGCAGTGTCAGTAACTCAGAGTTTCATGCATTTAAATGAGGATATTTTCCCACTTATTTACAAACCATACTACACACTAAATTTTAAAAATAGTAAACTGAAATATCATAATTGGATATGTCACCAACCCCCAATACCAATACTTGGTGGAAGCACCTTTGGCAGCAATTACAGCTGTGAGTCTTTTGGGACAGGTCTCTGCCAACTTTGCACACCTGCATTTGGCAGTATTTTACCATTCTTCTTTATGAACCTGTTGAAGCTCTGTCATCAATTGGATTTATGTTGGGGCTCTGCCTGGGCCACTCAAAGGACATTTAGCTTTTTGCTCCTTAGCCACTCCAGTGTAGCTTTGGCTGTGTGCTTTGGGTTGTTGTCATGCTGACAGGTGCATGCAGTTTCAGCTTTCTTGCATCAAGCAGGAAATTCTTCTCAAGGACTTTTCTGTACTTTGCTCCATTCATTTTCCCTTCTATCCTGACAAGTGCCCCAGTCCCTGCCGATGAAAAACATCCCAATACATGCTGCCACCACCATGCTTAACAGTAGGGATGGTGTTCTTTGAGTGATGTGCTGTATTGGGTTTGCGCCAAACATAATGCTTTGCACTTAGGTCAATACATTCCATTTTAGTTTTGTCGGACCAGAAAACTTTGCCTGTGGCTTTTGCAAATTTTGCCACTGGCCTCTCGGTAGCCTCTATGATCAGTCTCCTTCTTTTCTTTAGGAAGCTCCTTGGTGCTCATGGTTGAGTCCTTGCTTTGCAATGCACTACCCAACAGAGGGAACCTATAGAACCTGTTGAATCTATCCTGAAATTATGTGAATCACAATTGAACACCAGTGGATGCCACTTAACTTTGTGTGTGATTCTAAGGGAAATTGCTCTTAGCTAAGCTAATTTACAAGAGGGGTGGACACTTATCCAATAAAGCTATTTCATTTTTTATTTCTAAAACATTGTTTTTCCACTTTGGAAGATGTGGGGTAGGATGTGTAGAAAAAATGAAAAAACTAAAGGCAAGAAGAGATTAAATCTATATGCACTGTATAAGGCCCTGTAATCATGCTGTTGGGGTTGGATGGCACACATTCCTCCTAGGTATCCTCAGCTTATCTCATAACAGCTTTGCCTGTGGCTTACCAGACACCAGAAACTGCATCAGTCCTCCCCATAATGCCATAGCGCAGCTATTTGCACCTTGGAATAGAATTGGAGGGCACAGCAGCCCACATGTAGAGTAGAGATATCTATTTATCTATCTACATATATAAATTCCTGAATCCAAAAAAATAATAGAAGAAAAAAGAAGAACGTCACCCAACAGGACACTAAGAGTTGTCATGCTACTGTGTTTCGGACTGTGTGTAAACAAAATGTAGCCAGTGCACCTTTCAGAGGAATGCGTGTATGTTGTCTCCATCGCTCCTATGTTGAACAGAAGATGAGCAGTGATGATTAACAATTGCCAACTCCAAACTGGACGGATATAAAAGGAGAAATTGTTAAAAAGAAAAAAGAAAAAAACAACTCCTGTATTTACCAAGTCATTAGTGGGGAATCAAATCTATTTATATTTCCAATGCCCTGTTTATCGTGGTGCTTATTAAGAGTTCTTGTATGCCAAGCTTCCACACTATAATTATAAAGTGCATAGGGATTTATAGGTTCATTACAGCAACAGTTGAGCTATAAAAAGCAAAATCTGTTTCCTTGACCACACAAAATACCCAGAATAAATTGACCAAAAAAAGAAGCCAAACGTTGTACTACCCAGGTGATTCTGGGTTTGGGATAAAACATTATTCAGTAGGGCGCTCCCGTTTGATTAATACTTCCATCTACGTGAGCTCTTTCATATTGCAGCCCATTCAGAAAGCTAATGAAAGGTGCTGTATAAGTAACAGACGTGGCCTTAAATGAACCGTGTTTGACTTAATAATTACAAAGCCAAGCTATTTTAGACTGGCATCAAAAGGCCACTGTAGTCTCACAGTATATCCTATATTTATTTGAAAAGGCAGACTTGAAAATCATATGTTGGGCAAGGTTTCCTGGCATGCATGAACTCAAATTACACAGTGTGGGGGAAAATAAGAGGGGAGGATATGGACTGAGTCAGACTTAGGTATCAAAAGGGGTTTGCCGGAAACAACCATGGCTTTTTAAAGTGGGGATGAGGACCTGTGGCCAGTTGGGATAAAACAACTAAAACCTTAAAGTTGCCCTGTAGTCCTTCCGCTTAAGAAGTTGAAGAAAGTTGCATCAAGCATCTCAACACATTGCAGTCAATTCGTTAGGTAAGGGAAAATGCTACGACAAACACCGCAGCCTGCTGCACAGAAGGGTCACGATAAAAGTATAGATCTCGACATGATTTGGAAAGTCTGATGCAGGTGGGAATGTAACTTTTGAATGTGCAGGAAGTGGACACATGAAACATTTGAATGCTCAGGAATACTGGGAGTTTATTACATGGCTCCAATGAGCAACGAACTTCATGGCCATTTTTGAAATCGCACTGTTAATGCTTAAGCTTTTAAATACAAAGAGTTGGGCATGAAAAACAATGCTGCTGAGATCTAACTACTACAATAAGCTCTATCGGTCAATTCTAATGACATGAATTGCCTGTATGTATGCTGCTTGGTTTATTTTAGTGTTTATCTGAGCACAGGGAGTAAAAAAAAAACAGACCCCAAACAGTTGCGCTACATACTGGAGACTGGCTGTACCTCAGATGTTCTTTTTCCATTACAACACATTCTGAAGATAATTGTTAATTTTTTTCTTTTTTCCCCACTTTTTTTTTTCCATTGGAGGAAGCCAGATGGGAGTCTGGCATTCAAAGTATTTAGCCTTATTCCTGAAATGGTGCCATATCCTGACCTAAAAATCTATCAAAGGCTTAGCTGAAGACCTGAAAACATGTTTGTCTCTCTATCTCTCTCTCTCTCTGTCTGTCTCTGTCTTTGTCTCACTCTCTGCTTTATTCTTTCTAAAGACCTGGATATTTCTCTTTCCTTTCTGAGAGATACTTGAAACATGTATCCACCCAAAAAGAATTACTGCCTCATTCAGTCGATTTTTTTTATTTTTAGGCTTTAGGTGAAATTATCATGCTACTTAAAAATTAAAGCATAGACATGTGCTGGTGCCAAATTAAGAGCAGGTGTGCTTTGGACTAGAAAAGGGAGGTACTTTTTAGGGTGAGTAATTGGAGGACATATAGTTGAAGGTGATTCTCTGGGTTCCTATGTGCACCAGCTGGACAAAATGCCCAGGTACTAATCACACAAGCAAGACACACACACTGTGCCTACTGTTAGTGATTAATTTATTTCACTGTGGCACAGATTCCTATTTTGACTGCATGACATTTCAGTGGTCATATTTTCCCAACTACACACCTTGAAAGGTAATATATTTCAATAGGGTGCCATCTTCTCTAGTTTGGCTGTATTGAGGTCTCCAGCAAACACAACCCTTACATATTCCTGCATCAGCTCTGAAAACAAGAGCAGGTCATGTGATAGCATGATAGCAGTTACAAATAAATAATCACAAGACTATCACAGCTGAAGGTCAATGCAAATTAATCACTTTTTTTAACAGGCATGAATATATACTAACACAGTGAGGTTTACTTGAACATCTTCAAACCACTTCACAGAAGTGCAATATCAGTCACTTTCCTACTGCGTAAACTGCTTTAAGGAAATGAAACGCAGCATATTAACAAACACATATTAATACTGATCGTGTCTCACTATTTATAAACAAGAAAACCACGAATTATAGTACAAAACAACAAACAGAACAAATTGGCACTGTACACAGAATTATTGTATTTGTCTTAGAGCCGGATTAAGAGCAAGGATGACTTCTATCAAGTCTCTGTGCCTTTTTGGATTTGAAGAACAAACGGAAGCATTCAAGTGGTAATTATTTTTCACGCAAGAAAATAATAAGACAAAACAAACAACAACAAAAACTACAACAACAAAAAAATACTGTAACACTCACAATGCAGCCCTTGTAATTTTTCGTGGTCTGGGTCTTAAATTAAAAGGCAAGACTAAACTTGCAAGAACCATCTATGTCTATTTATAGACTTGGTTTGCTGGTGGGATGCTAAGTTTAGCTACAGCTGTGGTGTGGGCTGATTCAGGCACTGTCAACCCCTTGCCTCAGGTTAAAGAGTATGTGTTATTGGGTTCTGGTATTAACTTTTATCATAGCATCCCTTGCTTCATTTCAGCCCCGCTTTTAATTATAGTGAACTCCACTCTTTTTAAGCTCTAGCCCCCTTTGAAATTTCAGTCACAATTTCCCCATTCGTCTGCTGAGGGGCGGGGTGGGCAACATGAGCTCAGTTACAGTTTGGCCATATCCTTAGCAATGCAATATCTCAAGGTGAGAGAGATATTGCTTGGCATTATTTACCCTGGGGGCCAGGACAGTAAGGTGCTGTAATATAGCAGGATAACGGCTAGCCTATTAAGGTCAAGACTGATAGATAGCTAGGCTGTTTGTTCATTCAAAACAGGGAAGAAGTGTTCTGTATAAGGATGTGTGGAAGTTTGTGTGGGAGATATTTCTGCCAGTTTAACATCTGGGCTCTCCTATGGCCACCCTGACTCAGGTCTCTAAATTGGTGTCAAAACGCTTGTTATATCTGCTCAAGATAATTACAAGAACACTAAAACTAAAAGAGTACAGGCTCACAATGACATTGACACTTTTTAGCCCAAGCTGAGAAAAGCTGCTTCTTTGGTAATGTTTACTGCACTATTGGTTCAGAGGAACTGCTGTAAATGGTATTGCAGTTCAGTCAAATACAGAGCAATTCTGGTCCTACAATTCTGGTCCAACTACGTCTCATTTAAAACCTACATGTAACTCAATGTGTACATTGAGGCACTAACAATGCCAAGAAATATATTTTAAAAAAATGTATGTAATTTAAAGATAGACACTAGAAATGTTGCAACTTCCGATATTAATTCTACAGACAGGGTAAGCCAAGTGCCCAGAAAGCTTTGTCTATAGCCAGAAAGGGTCAAAGGGATAGTGAGCCAAACTTTAACATACATTTCTAACTTATTAGGCATTCAGAGCAAATACTAAGACTCTGCAGTGGCGTACCGAGACTGGTCCCTCCAATGAAAATAATTGTCTGATAGTCTCTGTGAGTATTACAAGTCTCTATTATATACAACAAATTATAACTTGAAGCCTTTATCTGTTTTCTATTATCGGAGTCATGTTCAGTGATGGTCACGATGTTCTAAAGCCTAATCCTTCATTGGCCCAAAACAATGGAAATATCATTTTGAAACAATTGTGGGTTAGATCCAAAAAGGCCTCGCTGAACATCTGATGTTAACCACAAATATTTTGTTATTCGCTGGTGCCGCAAAAGCATTTCTGCGTAGCATGCAAACGGGATAAAGCGAATGCTGTTTGTTAACCATTAACATCTTACCCCAGACAGGTCTGAACAAAGAACACCTTTATTTCACCACACAAAGAGGCAAAATAAATGGGTTTCAATATTTACTCAAGCTGTAAAACATGCACTTACAAAACTGCAGAGTCTGGATAAGATTTTGTTGCCTGTCTATGGGCAAAAAGGCAGATTGCCAACATTATACAGTAGTGGAAGGAAAAATACTTAAATAGGCAAATTGGGCATCTGTCTTAAGTGTATCTACAACAAATAATAATTGTTTGTGCTATCTGTGCTTCCAGATTCAAGCTGCCTTAGACCAAGGTCATAAACTAACATTAACCACTGGTAGGATTTTTGCCTATTTTTATTTTAATTGTGACACTTGTTTTGTTTTACAACCTGTTTTAAAGGATATTAATGTGCATGGGAATATATTATTCATAAATTTCAGGAAATTTCAGGAAAGATGTGACTTGTAATTTATTTAAATATATTCACATATCTCCAATTTATATGCACTGTTATGTACCTTAGTGTAAATATATATTGTGTGTATGTGTATCATATACATTATATTATTTTCTACTAAACAGACATCAATAAGTCTATTGCTACATACACTTATTACACAAGTTACACTGTGTTCTATCAGTTAAGTACATTTATGGGAGTCACTGATACAGTAAAAGACTGCACAAAATATATTGTCTAAATAATATTTGATACTGCACAACAAAGTTGTAATTTTACATTCAACTATACATTATTCATATTTCAATTCAGAGACATAACTATAGCATGCTTGTTTGCAGGATTTCAAATAAACAAAAAATATATCAAATTCTTAAGTAAAGTAAAAAATAAATATCACAAAACTTTTTGGGGGCTTCACTACCATCTTAATTAAATGTTTACTCTCTTGGCCTCAGGGTATTACCTGTCTGGTACAAACCCAAACCAATTTCCTTCTTCCTTTTGCTGTTTTCCCTTCAGCAATTTGGAGTCCCGATGCAATATCCTGTGTGTCTGACCCTCACCACCTGTTTGAAGGGTTTTGCATCTCCAGCAGTGTACACATTTCTATGGACACCACACCACAATCCTGTAGTTTGTGTCTATGTGCGAGTGTGTGTGTGCAAAAAAGAGAAGTTGGGATTTTTTTTTTTACAAGCATTAGTGTTGGTGTTCTTCACTAAGCAGATGCAATTATGGATCTACAGGGACACCAATATTTGGACATTCATTATATTCCCACTAGAAAACAGCTAATGCAGAAGAAAGTTATATTCCCAAATGTGCCAAACCATAAAAAAAGTTAGATTTATAGTTTTATAGAAGTTAACAGTCAGATAACTGTGGAAAAATGACTAAGATACTTCTGCAAAAGTAATATTGTTTAATGTGCAAAGCTTATTAAATGACAAACCTTGTTTTGTCATTTGTTTTTATTCACTGTAAAATTATTTCCATACCAACAACATAATTGTGCCTGTTCGCAGTAGAAAACAAACACATGAGTAAAATGACAAAACAAAAATAAAGCATTCTGTAACTTCTGGAGGAATCTCAGGAATGTCCACTTTGAGAATTCCTCTTTGGAACCAAACAGATTTGTCCTCTCTGCTTCCCATCACATCGATAACTCCCAAAATACATCTCAAAAAATACAAATCAGATAAGGGAGAGAAAGGAGATTCTGCTATTAGAGAAGTGCATATTCCATTTATACAACCCCTAGTTACAATCTCCTTACATGCTTCACACCCGGCTTGGGGTCTTTGTAATAAATATAAGCACGCACGCTACTGACTGTGTATGAAAAGACATAAAATCCTGACCGGCTCGGGACAATAAACACTCTCAAGTTCGGTCCCCCACAAAACATTTGTAGAGGAGCAGTGATATCACACACAGTGTACAACTAATGGAGTTTAATACAGACCACCCAAGAAGGACCAACCCGATTGAAATGAATGAAAATTCCTTCAACAGTGTTTTAAGTACAGCCAAGTCAGTCAATCCACTGCTCCTACAATGATGGAAAGTTTCCACTGCCTTGTATTGACAATATTTTAAAAAGAAAAACATATCTGGAAGCATCTATTAGAAACATTTAGATATAATTTGTCAAAGAGCTTTTATTTAATGACATATTTGAAGTCAATAACAAGGATTGGGGAAGCTGAACTGTTCTTTTTGTTCCTCTCGTATTGGTAACTATGTTTCTGCCCAATTGGTTGTGATTTTATCCTGGATGAAATTACACTAAACTAAATAAATCATGTACACATGGGATGATCTTTTATTTAAAAATAATAATAATTAAAGGCAATGAATAGTCTAAAGCACTACCAATTAGGATGTAATGACTGAGTAACTGATAACAGTCAGTAGTGACGCTTTTTAATACATACGTCTCCAGACACATTCAATTAATTATAAAGAACTCAAAATTGGACCCCAGGGCCCAGTATTTAGCTAAGGCGACAAGATTTGATTAAGTGATTTTTTTTATTTCAATGTTGTGTTTGCAGAGGCAAACTGTCTTGTTACTCTTTGCCAATCTCAGGCCCTATTGCTCCTAATGTGCTGCTGGTTGTCTGCATGTAAATTGGAAATGAACAAAACAAAACAGGCCCATAATTTCCATGAACGCAGAGCCTTGTGAGTGATGTAGTTTTTTGTTTCTTTTCCGCGAAGTAGTCATCTTGGGGGAACACTTGATTATTTGTTTATTTTTAATTTTTTACTGTTGCTCTTCAGACAGGGGAGAGTGCAAAGAAAGGCTATAGATTAGTCGGTGATTAAGCCTGATATGAAGCAAACTCTATCTTAGGAATAGACAAAGGTTAAAATCCTCCCAACACACTCGCCTATAACATTATTAAAAAGAAAAAAGTGTGTTTCTTGCTATTCTGCAACAGCACTCTCACAGCAAGCCTGAAGTTCTCCTGTTTTGTTATTATAATAATAATAATAATAATAATAATAATAATAAATAAAATCATAAAATAGACATCAATGTCTATCAGGAAAGTATTTAGTATTAATTATACATCAGTCATTTGACACATAAAAAAAAGAAAACGTTCACAGTCCACAAGATTATTTTTCTAATCCTTGTTGTATGTTTTTCATTTTTTCAGTTCTAGTGCAATCGTCAGTAGCAGTGACTCGCCCAGGCCCACTCCTGCCAACCCAAAACCTACAGTACTTGACCAATTCCATGCCACAGTGTGGAGAACGGCAGGGGGCTTTGAGCATTGTCTGGATTATGGGACTCAGCCTGCACTGAGCATGGAGGCTTTGAGACAATTAGGGGTCCTTCGGATATAGCATTTATAAAGTTACTTTTAGTTACATTTAAAAAACGAAGAAGGAAGGATTACGATGCAGCTATAATTCTATTAGTTAGGGCAGGGGTCTCCAACCATGCTCCTGGACGATGACAATCCATCAGGTTTTGATAGGTGTCTTCAGCTAGTGGCTGAAGATCATGTCTGTGTTTGTTCAAGTTCTCACCAGGACTTGCAGTGTTTGCTCCTCTACTCTTTCTCATAAGGCTTTTCAGCTGCATTGTTGGAATACAATATCATGCTTCTCTAGAGAAAAGAAGCATTGTCTCTGTGCCTTTTATTTATAAATCACACTGAAAGAAAAATAAAAAATCCTGGAGAGTTTCCATACCCAGTCATCTCTGCGCAAACCTATCCCACAGTTATAAGGAACAGCCAGCATTTTTAATCTTCCAGGCACACTTCGGGAATTCACAGGAGACAACACGACAGTTCATTTTTGCACTGTACTATGGGAGGAAATGAACTATAAATTAGATCTGAAAACAAATCACTTTCTTACAGCGTTTCTTTTTTTTTTCTATTATTATAAAGACGACAGGGCCTTAGCTTGGCAAAAGAATGTGCCCACATTATAATGAACAAATGAAGGGATAAAGTGTCATGAACAGGAGTAAGCAGGCCACAGAAGTCTATAGGGTTTTACCAGAAAGTCAGTAAAGAACCACAGTCCTGCTCTGACGTGGGCTGGAGTGCCACTAAGGTATCACAAAAACACCTAATTGGATAATGGTGCTAAATGACAATGCCTGCATGTATTACAATTATACAACACAGAGCAGTGTTTGTCTCTGGGCTTACTGCATTGGTCAAAGCCTCCACTTGGAGCACAGTTTGAACCCTATAGTCCAGACATGGCTGGATTCACAGATTCTCACAGATATTACAAAACTATCAAAAGCTTGTTTACTGTCTCAGTCAATTATTATTATTATTATTATTATTATTATTATTATTATTATTGTTTTTACTTCCCCCTCTCCCTCTTGTTTCTTTCCCCCATTTTGTCTCCTATTTCTTTTCCCTCTTATCCTGTTAGCCTAGAGTTAAGTATGTTGCATTTGGATGTCTTAGTTAGCTTCTGTAAAATATAAATCAAAAGAAAACAATTAGAAGTCTTGACAGAGACAATATGGATTAACAACGACACCGAGCACACATCATCACATCGGCTCACCTTCACACTTCATAACAGGCATTTTCCAGTACTGTGGTAGCCCTAGGTTCTCATGTCAGACTTAGCGAGTACAAACTGGGCTGTCTTACTGAACTGTGCTGTATAAGAATAAGCAAAGGATTACAACAAGAATGAATGACAGGTAAGGATAATGCCTTAATTTACCAACAAATCCCTACCACAAGGGAAACGAAGCTGCTTGAAGACATTCCAGGTATGCACTGCAATACAGAGCTGAGCACACACAGACACAGTCAAGTCTGATAGCTTTGGCCTCATGCACACGTCTACAAGGAGGGGTAGCAGTGTGGTGGAAAATGTGCCCTTGTTTTAGGTTGATCAGTGGGTTATGGAAATGCTGTGTATGTTGTCTACTATGACAATGCGAGTTACCAAAGCCTACGGTGCTGCCTAAAGTCCTTCACAGAGAGAAGAACAGGCCATAAGGAAAACACACATTACCAGAGTAAAGAAGGGCCTCATTCGAAGGTTCAGGCCATGTTGTTATTCAAGCAAAGAAGGGGAGTGTGTGACATATTTACTCATCTTGTACAAGGCTATGGCTGCTGGTCTAAACTGGTTAACAGCAGGTCTTCACTGCATAATGTGGAACTACTGCCACACAGCTCTTCATAAAGTACATTCCTATCATTACAAATAAAACTAATGGATTCATCTCACACATAAAAATGTATTGTATTTTCCATTTGATGGGTGATTTGACTTATGCACACATGATTGAATCAAGGTCATGGATCGCTCCCTCTCACTTTCCAGGATTGTATTGTTGTTCAACTGATGAAACCCGTCTGCATGCCGTCTTCGCTGACGGGGCAAGAAATGCTCCAGCTGTTTTCAGTTTCTCCTTGGATTTGGGGTAAATGTGATATGATATCCTTTGGGGAATCGCTTTTAACAGATCAATTAATTTGCTGACATTTCAAACGTAAGCTCCTACTGCAGAGTTTCATCACTCTTAATCAGTCTGTCATATGAAATATGCCCCTCTAATTGTACATCCTTCCATCCATCCAGCTGCAGTGCAGAGCTCTAATGTGCTTTTACATCTTGCACCTTGTGGCGTCTTTACTAACCAAGACCACAGCCATCTTGTTCTACTAAAGTTAGATTTTAGATTTAAACAAATTTTGCTTCCTCCTCCCAAACCCTCCACCTATTTTCAATGCCCATTATTTAATTATGTGTTTTCAGCACAGAAACATACAAAGACAAAAGCTGCAATGAATAGTCAAATAGCACAGGTACAATACATCTCCCAACTATATACAAACCCATAAAACCACTGGTTGATTCATGTTCATTCCCTGCTATTTAACCTTTGTAATGCACCTTCCTGTGACCTGCAAGTTACTACAGTGTAAACCAGTTTTGTGTGGGGAATTGCAGACAAAATTGCTGAAAGTTTCCAACAACCTACAAAAGTTAAAAGCTCCTAAAAGCTGTGTGTATTGTTGATCCTTCACAAATACAACTGCTTCTGGTGGATTTCAACTTGCTCAATGCAATTCCTGGCTTTGACAAGAACTGTAGGCTTAGGCTAGAGAAGAAAACTGTACTTTGCCTGTGCAAGAGTTCTGAAACTCGGCAGAAAGCAGAATCCCCCACCTCGCAAGATGCGGATGCAGAGACAGCTGTCTAAACATGGACAGGTGTTTTCAGCACAGAAGACAGGGATGCTCCATGCTCACCTTCAACCACTGACTTCAGTATGCTCACCGTTTCATAATAGTTCTTATTTTAATTTATTGTAGTACAATGAATCATGTGCTTATGCGAAATAAAGGGTTTCAATTCATTGCAATTTTCTTTTAAAGCTAGGGTGTGCAATCCTGAGAGGCCAGCAGTTTGCAGCTTGTTTTGAAAGCATAGAGCCGCCCTCGCTTCAGAGGCGTGTCCAAAGCCACGCCCCCTCTATCACACATGCGCACACACACACACACAGAGCAGAGTCTCAGCGCCGGGAGGAGAGACGTGTGGGTGGAATCGATCGCAACAGATTCAGATGACCTCAGGTCTCATTCACAGGTTAGACATTACAATAATAACGAACGTAAAAAACTTATTTACGGTTATTATGTTTTTAAAAATAGTAGCTGCGGCTCGCCATTCTCGCGCTCGCTCTGCACAGCGTCAAGGTTCCCGCGCTGATGACGTTTGATTGTCTGCGCGAACAAGTTGCGCGGCGGTATGCAAATATAGATTGACAGACAGGAAGGACACCCTATCATTACATTTGGACCGAATGCAATGATTGGTCGATCCTTTTTTAGTCCTGTCCCTTCCACAGAAGATATATATATATATATATATATATATATATATAATTTACATTTAGACCACTTACATTATTGATTATTATTATCAGGATGTGAAGAGACTTTCAACCAGTATAACAAAAAATGTTTCTGGAAAAGAGATGGCGTGATCTGGAAAAGAGATGCTGTATACTGAAAAATGTGGAAGCATCTGGGGGAGGCCTCCACCCAGCAGTGGATCGATAAAGCCTTATGATGATGATGATATACATCTATGAAGAGATAATTGTTGCAATGAAGAATCTGAGCACTGAATCCAACAACCAAACCACAATTCTGCTTCTCTACAAGCCTTTGGATAAATAGATGAAGAATACTAATATTCCATGAAAACATATTAGCAACGAGCCCCAACTCATCTCATCTCAATGCTCCTCTTTCATCATGTTTCCCTTCTAGGCCTAGTCTAAACTGCATCAGCACTGCCGGACCCCACCTGTCTTGTCATTCTCAGGGTCAATGCCAGGGAAGCCTGTAGCAGCAGGCTACTCAAAAACTGTACTTGAACCATGTTGCCTGTTTTCCCATCGGGACACATGCCAAAGCATTAAGGCCGAGATGAATAACTGATCAGCCAATGCAAAAAAAAGCAAAAAAACAAAACAAAAAAACCCACCACCACCACATTCTTCAATTTCTGATTTACAGACATTAGTACTATTAAAATAAAAAGGCAGTTAATACAGAAGGAAGGACTGAGAAGTCATAACTGACACCTTATTAATAAAGCATCAATAAACTAAAGCATTATACTGTTATCTATTTAATTGTATATGTTTCCACCCTCTGACATAGTGTGTGAAAGACATGCATTTCAAAACAAGTCACTGCTGTACATTGTACCCTGTGAGAAAAGCCAAAAATGCTATTTTGGTTTTCCAATACAATTTCAGACAGCTTTATAATTGGGTATTGCAGGGATACATTTCCACATGTGGTCAAAGAAGAGACAATGGCTTCCTTTATTCTATGTTCTTTTTTTTTTTTTTAGTTTTTTTAAATTTTCTAAACAAGGACAGAGGCTCATATCGGAGTAACACAATGGCAGGGGTAACTAACAATGCTTCTTTAAGAGGTTACTTCAGTCCATATGGCTGGAGCATGGCCAATTTCCATAATTTACTGTGGTCAATGGATCATTACCAGTCCTTTCCTGACCCAGAACAAAATGCACACCTCCAGCACCAAGAGAGAAAAGTTTAGCCACAAAATGCTGCACTGGGGAGCTCATTGTCAGGGGTGGGGTATATATATATATATATATATATATATATATATATATATATATATATATATATCCTCACCATCACCATCAGCTTACATCGATGCACTGCAGGACGAAGGCCTCCCCAAGACCTTTCCACTTTCTTCGATCTACAGCCACCCTTTTCCATGTGATGCCTGCAAATTAAATTATTTAATCTCCCCATCTTTTATGTGGTTGTTGTCTAGGTTTTCTGAAAATACGTCTTCTGTATTCTTGCATGCAACTGCAGGGCACATCTCTTTTTTACTGTGATACGTGCCACAAAACATCTATACATTCAAAATACAAATCTTTATATCATAATTTACAACTAAGTGGAAAGCCAGATGGTGCAATGGTGCTTGCCAATAGAAAGTTCATATTCTCTGCATAACATCTATACACAAGCAGTCCCTAGACTATGGGAGCACAAACAGTGGCAAAGGCAAAAATGTTCAGGTAAGCATGCAAAAGGCCTGAAAAGGACATTTTATGGATGGTGTGAAAATGTCTGTCATTGATAAAGTCTCCTATTCCTTTTTTTTGTATAATAATACAAGTATAACCCAGCTACAAGTCATATCTCCGCACCCCTTCCTACACTTTTATATGTCATTAGCTAACTTTTACTTTGATGTTAAGTACATTTACAGAATTTTAATGAATTATATTTATGATTGTGTTTGAATCCCATCAGCTCAGCACTGTGGGTAATATCAGGCACTGGTGCCACCATCACTGCCACCTGCAAAAGTTGGGGGGCTCACTAGTAAAAAAAGGATACCCATACTTCTTCAGATGGGTTAGAAGATTTTGTAAAGATGTTTAGACTTTTTTTTTGTACCCCATATCTGTTCCTTGTATCTTTATTTTTTTTACATGCCAAGAAACCCAGCATAATCATATTAAAACGAACTTAGTCTGGAGGGACTTGCCCGGGCATGTCTGTATAATCAGGTCATGACAAAGTTGTCCTGTGAGGGAGTGAGTCTCAGGCAAGTGTATTATTATTTTATTATTTATGAATTAGAAAAGGCATCTTACAGTTTTCACAAGAAACATTTTCAAAGCATTACCGAATGCAGTAAATAAAATCAGTAAAAAAATACAATGAGCATGTTTTCCCACTGGGAAAATACCATATGGCAAAAAACGAAGGCCGAGATTAATTATTAATCAGACAAATTAGAAAGGGATGCATGCAAAAAAATAAAACACATTCTTCAGTTTATGACTTACATACAATAGTACTATAAAGATAAAATAGCAGTTAACACAGAAGGAAAGACTGAGAAGTCAAAACTGACATCTTATTAATAAAGCATCATAAAACTAAAGCATTGTACTGATATTTAATATATCCATTTATTTTTTACTGAATTAGTGTGTGAAAGATGTGCATTTTATCACAAATCACCGTACTCTCTGAGAAGCCAAAATTGCTATTTTGGTTCTCCAGTGCAATTTCAGACAGCTTTATAATCATGTTTTTCTGGGATAAATATGTACATGTGGTCAAAGAGATGCTTAGTTCCATTTTAAAATATGTCAAGAAACCTTGTACAATCACATAAAATATAATTTAGTCTGTAGAGACTTGCCCGGACATGTCTGTATAATCAGGCGATGACAAAATTGCCCTTTGGAGGGTGTGTCTTGGCAAGTGTTTTAATGATTTATTGATTTATTAGCAGATGCCCTTACCAGATGACATACACTTTTAACTAGAAACATTTTAAAGCATTACAAAAAAAGCTGTACAAAATACAATAAGCACACATCCTGGTACAATGACCTAACAAACTGTAAACGTAATAGAGTTTAGGTATGTGCTGAAGGGTGGGGTATCCATAGCAGGAGAAGTGACAGTAAAATGATAGAAGTGATGAAAATAGACAAGTAATCAGGAGCATGAGGAAGCATATTTAAATAAGATAGTACATAAGAGGAAGAGTGCTGAGCTGTCCAGGAGATTGGGCTGAGATGTTTCAGGTCTGAACAGATGTGTCTTCAGTAATCGCAGGAACGTGGGCAAGGACTGTGCAATCCTGACCTCAGTGCTAAGGCGTGGGACTGCAAGGAACAGCAAAAGGAAGGTGCAGGAAGACCAGAGTGGTCTGGAGAGAGTGTAAGAAGAGATGAGAGTCTATAGATAACTGGGTGCAGTCTGGTCAAGACAACAGTAAGCAAGAACCAATGTGTTGACTTGGATGCAAGCTGTAATGGGGAGCCAGTTGAGAGATTGGAGCAGTGAAGTTGCTTATGCAAATCAAGAGAGAACGACAGTCAAGCAGCCAACTTCTGGATGAGCTGGAGCAGATGGGTAGCAGATGCAGGCAGGCCAGCCAGTAGGGAGTTGCAGTAATCCAGATGGCAGGGTTTGGACAAGGAGATGAGTCGAGTAGTTGGTGAGGAAGGGACAGATTCTGCGTATGTTGCTCAGGAAGAATCGAGAAGTGTGTGTCAGAGTGGAGATGTGCTGGGAGTAGGACAGAGCGTGGTTAAGGGTGACTCTTAGCGGAAGGAGAGGGGGCGAATGTGGTAGATTCCATGGGAATAAAAGTCGAGAGATCAGAAGAGGGCACAGAGGAGGAGGGAAAGAAGAGATCAGATCAGATCATATGAGTGCATCTAGGAGGACATAGCAGAGAGACAGGAAGAGATGCGAGAGGGGATGAGGGGGTCAGAAGATGAAAAATAACAGAAAATCTGAGCATCATCTGCATATAAGTGTTTGAAGAAACCATGGGATGCGATGAGGAGGTCCAGAGAGCAGGTGTAGAGAGAGAACAGGATGTTGCCAAGGACAGGGCCTTGGGGTACACCTGTTTATAGAGGTAGAGGTGTGGAAGAAGAACCATGTCATGTCACCTGGTAGATGTGGCCTGTGGGGTAAGATAAAGTGTAAGGAGAACCAGGTAAGAGCAGTGCCAGAGATTCCAAGGTCGGCAAGGAAGGAGAAGAGATTGGAGTAATTGACAGTGTCAGAGGCTGCAGAGAGATCAAGGAGGACTAGGATAGAAAAGAGGGAGGTGGCATGAGCAGAGTTAAGAAGGGAGACAGGACGATAATTCTGAAGAGAGAGGATCGAGCATGGGTTTATACATGTACAATGCTTGTGCAAAACAAGTTATGTGAGAGTATGCGTTTCGGGGCTGCATTGGCCAGACTCGGGGTCAGTTGCTATTGCAATAGAGTTATTATCTAACTAAATTAAATGATCCCCTAATTGCAGCTAAGGCTGAACTTTGACACTGCTGTCTGCTCCATAATTCACACAACTGATTCATTACATTCAAATTACACCATCACAAACCATACATATACCAAGGAGGTCAGAATCTGGCAAACATTAATGAAGTTGAGCCCTTATATACCAGCATGGGATTAGCCAGTACCAAATGCAATTACCACCCTGTCAAGATGCCAGAGACCTAAGCATAACCTAGTTAAGAGAAAAAGAACTATATTTTCCATTCCCATTTTCACTGTGTGCAGATTAACGTATTAAGCATGCTGCCAATAAATATGACCATGTTTTACCACGGAAACTAACATTTACTCATTGAACAACACACAACATAATATTACAACTGTTGTACGCTTGAGCAAGGTACTTTACCTACAGTTAGGTCCAAATATATTTGGACAGTGACACAATTGTCATCATTTTGGCTCTGTACGCCACCACAATGGATATGAAAGTAAACAATCTTTAATTTGAGGGTAGTTACATCCAAATTGGGTGAACGGTGTAGGAATTACACCCATTTGTATATGTGGTCCCCCCAAATTTAGGGGGTCAAAAGTAATTGGACAAACTAAAATAATCAATAATTAAATTGTGAGTTACAATACTTGTTTGCAAATCCTTTTGCAGTCAATGACTGCCTGAAGTCTGGAACCCATAGACTTCACCAGATGCTGGGTTTCATCCCTGGTGATGCTCTGCCAGGCCTGTACTGCAGCTGTCTTTAGTTCCTGCTTGTTCTTGGGTATTTTGCCCTCAGTTTTGCCTTCAGCAAGTGAAATGCATGCACAATTGGATTCAGGTCAGGTGATTGACTTGGCCATTGCAGAACATTCCACTTATTCACCTTAAAAAAGTCTTGTGTTGCTTTCGCAGTATGCTTCGGGTCATTGTGCATCTGCACTATTAAGCGTCGTCCAATGAGTTTTGAAGCATTTGGCTGAATCTGAGCAGATAATATAGCCCTAAACACTTCAGAATTCACCCTGCTGCTTTTGTCAGCAGCCACATCATCAATAAATACAAGGGAACCAGTTCCCTTGGCAGCCATACATGCCCATGCCATAACACTACCTCCACCATGCTTCACAGATGAGGTGGTATGCTTCAGATCATGAGCAGTTCCTTCCCTTCTCCATACTCTTCTATTCCCATCATTCTGGTGCAGGTTGATCTTTGTTCCAGAACTGTACAGAGTTCTTTAGATGTTTTTTGGCAAACTCTAATCTGGTCTTCCTGTTTTGGGGGCTTACCAATGGTTTACATCTTGTGTTAAACCCTCTGTATTTACTCTGGTGAAGCCTTCTATTGATTGTTGACTTGGACACAGATATGCCTACCTCCTGGAGGGTGTTCTTGATCTGGCCAACTGTTGTGAAGGGGTTTTTCTTCACCAGGGAAATAATTCTTCTGTCATCCACCACAGTTGTTGTCCGTGGTCTTCCGGGCCTTTTGGTGTTCCTGAGCTCACCAGTGCGTTCTTTCTGAGAATTTGCCAAATAGTTGATTTGGCCACACCTAATGTTTTTGCTATCTCTATGATTGGTTTGTTTTGATTTCTAAGTCACAACTGAGGGCAAAACGCCCCAAGAACAAGCAGGAACTAAAGACAGCTGCAGTGCAGGCCTGGCAGAGCAGGCCTGGCAGAGCATCACCAGGGACGAAACCCAGCATCTGGTGATGTCTATGGGTTCTAGACTTCAGGCAGTCATTGACTGCAAAGGATTTGCAACCAAGTATTGAAACTCACAATTTAATGCATGATTATGTTAGTTTGTCCAATTACTTTTGAACCCCTAAAATTGGTGGCAACACATATAAAAATGGGTGTAATTCCTACACTGTTCAGCCAATTTGGATGTAACTACCCCCAAATTAAAGACGTTTCCTTTCAAATCCATTGTGGTGGCATACAGAGCCAAAATGATAACAATTTTGTCACTGTCCAAATATTTATGGACCTAACTATAGATTGCTCCAGTAAAAATCCAGCTATATAAATGGCTATTTGTATGTAAAAATAAAGAAATACATTGTAACAATTGTAAGTTTCCCTGGATAAAAGTGTCTGCTAAAAAAAATATAATAAATAATTAAACTGAATTCTTCAAAATGACAATGATGTGGACACTGAAGAAAGAATGGATCACTGTTGTCCCATGAAACAGTGGACTGCATTTCAAGAAGGAGAAACAAGAAAACCTTCCTTGAAATTATGACTAAAATCAAGATGGAGCAATTAGAATCAGAAAACAGGAAGACAGAAAAGGAACAATCTTTGACAAACGTCAAAAAGTAGCTGATCGATACAGGTTGAAGCCGATGAAGACTATGATTAAATAATTAATATTGCTTCTATATTGAATGAAACTGTTAACACCATCCCTTCTTACAGAATAGACCTGACAGCTCAAGACAGTGTTCCTGCACAAATGGGAGGACTGTACTGAATATGCTCCATTCAATACTGAAGTTCAATCATAATCTTAAAAAAATATTATAATCTTGGTAACACAAGAAGCAGAACCATATCTGATTCAGCTGCATTCAGCACACCTAAGGCTACTTTCAACCCAACTAATAGGATAGAGTATTGAGGTATAGGGATAGACTTCACTGAGGCTGATCATGTCCATGGCTATATCAGATTTAACAATATTATATGTTAAACACTATATAGTCAACACTTATCTCATCTGATATACACTCACCTAAAGGATTATTAGGAACACCATACTAATACTGTGTTTGACCCCCTTTTGCCTTCAGAACTGCCTTAATTCTACGTGGCATTGATCTAACAAGGTGCTGAAAGCATTCTTTAGAAATGTTGGCCCATATTGATAGGATAGCATCTTGCAGTTGATGGAGATTTGTGGGATGCACATCCAGGGCACGAAGCTCCCGTTCCACCACATCCCAAAGATGCTCTATTGGGTTGAGATCTGGTGACTGTGGGGGCCAGTTTAGTACAGTGAACTCATTGTCATGTTCAAGAAACCAATTTGAAATGATTCGACCTTTGTGACATGGTGCATTATCCTGCTGGAAGTAGCCATCAGAGGATGGGTACATGGTGGTCATAAAGGGATGGACATGGTCAGAAACAATGCTCAGGTATGCCGTGGCATTTAAACGATGCCCAATTGGCACTAAGGGGCCTAAAGTGTGCCAAGAAAACCCCCCCCACACCATTACACCACCACCACCAGCCTGCACAGTGGTAACAAGGCATGATGGATCCATGTTCTCATTCTGTTTACGCCAAATTCTGACTCTACCATCTGAATGTCTCAACAGAAATCGAGACTCATCAGACCAGCAACATTTTTCCAGTCTTCAACTGTCCAATTTTGGTGAGCTTGTGCAAATTGTAGCCTCTTTTTCCTATTTGTAGTGGAGATGAGTGGTACCCGGTGGGGTCTTCTGCTGTTGTAGCCCATCCGCCTCAAGGTTGTACGTGTTGTGGCTTCACAAATGCTTTGCTGCATACCTCGGTTGTAACGAGTGGTTATTTCAGTCAAAGTTGCTCTCCTATCAGCTTGAATCAGTCGGCCCATTCTCCTCTGACCTCTAGCATCAACAAGGCATTTTCGCCCACAGGACTGCCGCATACTGGATGTTTTTCCCTTTTCACACCATTCTTTGTAAACCCTAGAAATGGTTGTGCGTGAAAATCCCAGTAACTGAGCAGATTGTGAAATACTCAGACCGGCCCGTCTGGCACCAACAACCATGCCACGCTCAAAATTGCTTAAATCACCTTTCTTTCCCAGTCAGACATTCAGTTTGGAGTTCAGGAGATTGTCTTGACCAGGACCACACCCCTAAATGCATTGAAGCAACTGCCATGTGATTGGTTGGTTAGATAATTGCATTAATGAGAAATTGAACAGGTGTTCCTAATAATCCTTTAGGTGAGTGTATATATATATATATATATATATATATATATATATATATATATATATATATATATATATATATATATATATATACACACTCACCTAAAGGATTATTAGGAACACCATACTAATACTGTGTTTGACCCCCTTTCGCCTTCAGAACTGCCTTAATTCTACGTGGCATTGATTCAACAAGGTGCTGAAAGCATTCTTTAGAAATGTTGGCCCATATTGATAGGATAGCATCTTGCAGTTGATGGAGATTTGTGGGATGCACATCCAGGGCACGAAGCTCCCGTTCCACCACATCCCAAAGATGCTCTATTGGGTTGAGATCTGGTGACTGTGGGGGCCAGTTTAGTACAGTGAACTCATTGTCATGTTCAAGAAACCAATTTGAAATGATTCGACCTTTGTGACATGGTGCATTATCCTGCTGGAAGTAGCCATCAGAGGATGGGTACATGGTGGTCATAAAGGGATGGACATGGTCAGAAACAATGCTCAGGTAGGCCGTGGCATTTAAACGATCCCCAATTGGCACTAAGGGGCCTAAAGTGTGCCAAGAAAACATCCCCCACACCATTACACCACCACCACCAGCCTGCACAGTGGTAACAAGCCATGATGGATCCATGTTCTCATTCTGTTTACACCAAATTCTGACTCTACCATCTGAATGTCTCAACAGAAATCCAGACTCATCAGACCAGGCAACATTTTTCCAGTCTTCAACTGTCCAATTTTGGTGAGCTTGTGCAAATTGTAGCCTCTTTTTCCTATTTGTAGTGGAGATGAGTGGTACCCGGTGGGGTCTTCTGCTGTTGTAGCCCATCCGCCTCAAGTTTGTACATGTTGTGGCTTCACAAATGCTTTGCTGCATACCTCGGTTGTAACGAGTGGTTATTTCAGTCAAAGTTGCTCTTCTATCAGCTTGAATCAGTCGGCCCATTCTCCTCTGACCTCTAGCATCAACAAGGCATTTTCGCCCACAGGACTGCCGCATACTGGATGTTTTTCCCTTTTCACACCATTCTTTGTAAACCCTAGAAATGGTTGTGCGTGAAAATCCCAGTAACTGAGCAGATTGTGAAATACTCAGACCGGCCCGTCTGGCACCAACAACCATGCCACGCTCAAAATTGCTTAAATCACCTTTCTTTCCCATTCAGACATTCAGTTTGGAGTTCAGGAGATTGTCTTGACCAGGACCACACCCCTAAATGCATTGAAGCAACTGCCATGTGATTGGTTGGTTAGATAATTGCATTAATGAGAAATTGAACAGGTGTTCCTAATAATCCTTTAGGTGAGTGTATATATATATATATATATATATATATATATATTATATACAGTGAGGGAAAAAAGTATTTGATCCCCTGCTGATTTTGTACTTTTGCCCGCTGACAAAGAAATGATCAGTCTATAATTTTAATGGTAGGTATATTTTAACAGTGAGAGACAGAATAACAACAAAAAAATCCAGAAAAACGCATTTCAAAAAAGTTATACATTGATTTGCATGTTAATGAGGGAAATAAGTATTTGACCCCTTCGACTTAGTACTTGGTGGCAAAACCCTTGTTGGCAATCACAGAGGTCAGATGTTTCTTGTAGTTGGCCACCAGGTTTGCACACATCTCAGGAGGGATTTTGTCCCACTCCTCTTTGCAGATCCTCTCCAAGTCATTAAGGTTTCGAGGCCGACGTTTGGCAACTCGAACCTTCAGCTCCCTCCACAGATTTTCTATGGGATTAATGTCTGGAGACTGGCTAGGCCACTCCAGGACCTTAATGTGCTTCTTCTTGAGCCAGTCCTTTGTTGCCTTGGCTGTGTGTTTTGGGTCATTGTCATGCTGGAATACCCATCCACGACCCATTTTAATGCCCTGGCTGAGGGAAGGAGGTTCTCACCCAAGATTTGATGGTCCATGGCCCCGTCCATCGTCCCTTTGATGCGGTGCAGTTGTCCTGTCCCCTTAGCAGAAAAACACCCCCAAAGCATAATGTTTCCACCTCCATGTTTGACGGTGGGGATGGTGTTCTTGGGGTCATTCCTCCTCCTCCAAACACGGCGAGTTGAGTTGATGCCAAAGAACTCGATTTTGGTCTCATCTGACCACAACACTTTCACCCAATTCTCCTCTGAATCATTCAGATGTTCATTGGCAAACTTCAGACGGGCCTGTACATGTGCTTTCTTGAGCAGGGGGACCTTGCGGGCACTGCAGGATTTCAGTCCTTCACGGCGTAGTGTGTTACCAATTGTTTTCTTGGTGACTATGGTCCCAGCTGCCTTGAGATCATTAACAAGATCCTCCCGTGTAGTTCTGGGCTGATTCCTCACCGTTCTCATGATCATTGAAACTCCACGAGGTGAGATCTTGCATGGAGCCTCAGACCGAGGGAGACTGACAGTTATTTTGTGTTTCTTCCATTTGCGAATAATCGTACCAACTGTTGTCACCTTCTCACCAAGCTGCTTGGCGATGGTCTTGTAGCCCATTCCAGCCTTGTGTAGGTCTACAATCTTGTCCCTGACATCCTTGGACAGCTCTTTGGTCTTGGCCATTGTGGAGAGTTTGGAATCTGATTGATTGATTGCTTCTGTGGACAGGTGTCTTTTATACAGGTAACGAGCTGAGATTAGGAGCACTCCCTTTAAGAGAGTGCTCCTAATCTCAGCTCGTTACCTGTATAAAAGACACCTGGGAGCCAGAAATCTTGCTGATTGATAGAGGATCAAATACTTATTTCACTCATTAACATGCAATTCAATGTATAACTTTTTTGAAATGCGTTTTTCTGGATTTTTTTGCTGTTATTCTGTCTCTCACTGTTAAAATACACCTACCATTTAAATTATAGACTGATCATTTCTTTGTCAGTGGGCAAACGTACAACATCAGCAGGGGATCAAATACTTTTTTCCCCTCACTGTATATATGTATATATATATATATATATATATATATATATATGTATATATATATATATATATATATATGTATATATATATATATAGAGAGAGAGAGAGAGAGAGAGAGAGGGTGAAATAAAACACCACTGACTGAATTACCTTTACTATGTTTAAAGTCTCCCTAGAGCATATCACTCCTGTCGTATCCTGTATAACCATGAGGGGCTTCTATTACAAATACATTTTGAAAGGAACTGAAATGTGACCAAAAATATCCCAGTGTCTAAATATGGGGATTCAAACTACAGAAAGGATTTCCACAGCTAAGCACGGCTTGATGTCCATAAATAACAACAACTACAAAATAAAAACAAAATATGTGGAAAAACCATAGTATTTATATTACAAGAAAAATAAATAAAACTGTTGTTCCGCAGAGACATAGCCAGTCCCTGTATGAACTCTTTTTTTTCTTCAAACTACTATTAAAAGCAGCACAAATGTACTATGTATAGAAAACTGCTGTTTGCCACATACTGTGTGAGGAACTGGAACCTAAACAAATCTAATTCTGTTACTGAACTAGCCTTTCAGTACCTGACAGATACAACCTCTCTTCACATTCCACATATTTAAATAGTAACTCTCTGGGTTTCTTTGAAGCACACCAAAATGGAGGCCCATTCTCCTCTATGTCTTCTGCTGGCTTTTTGTATTTTTGTGGAATATGCAGTAGTACACAGACATACACAGACACTTTACTTCAGAATCTGTGGGACAGAACTGGTGCTAAAAACAATACATGCTGCAATCTATTCTTATATTAGAAAAATAATGCGCAGATTAATAGTATGGTTATTAAATTGTTCTGTACAAAATGTTTCAGATAAAACCCACAACTGAATACAATAATTTAGTATATTGATGACATATAAAGATGTATCAATTAAAACAAAATCTTTCTAATGTGTGAATACTTCCCCCATGCCTTCTTTTGCAGTGTAATTTTCTAAATAAAACACCATAAAAGCCATACAATATTTAATTGATTTTTCATAAACAGAATAATCAGAATGTACAGAATAATAAGGTAACAATGATGATTATAACTATACAATTAAATATGGAAATTATTACATGATTAACTTTTCAGATGGGGCGGGGCAAAAAAAAAACAAAAAAAAAACATAGTACACTATCCTGCCCATCTAAAATGGAAGAAGGCTATCAGAGTCACACCTGCTGCCGGGGCCGAAACATCTTATCAATGGCCGTGACAGGGTGAATGGACCTGTAGACAAAGGACACGAGTGAAACTGGAAAAACATGTTCTTACTGAAAAGGATGTACAAGTCAGGAAAGGATGGCTGAATCTGCTGCAGATTGTTCCCAGCTAGTTTGGGTTACCTGTTGCTGGCATTGTGAGGAAGTGAAGGACATCGCACAGCAGGCAAAACATTAAAGTATCCAGGGAACTCCCTTGCTGAGCCCAAGGCTTCTGCTTGGTAAATATAACAGCTCAACCTTAAAGCTAGGTGCTAAGTGTGCTTTTTGTGTTATACATCACAGCTTCAGCTTTGATGTAACTGTGTTTCACTGTAGACCAAATTTGCACAAGACACTATTTTGCATTGCACCTAATTTGGATCAGCAGCAAAGGTCACTGGGAAAGGATGAGACTACATCTTGATGAGAGTAATGGCAAGGATGTGGAGATCTACGGTCCTGGAGGTAGATTTTCCTTATTAATCTCTACCATAGTTTCTTCAGAAGGACAGGTTTGTACAACTGGAATGACCAGTCCAAGCAACTCGATCTCCGGTCTAGAATGCGCTAGAAAGTAAACATATGTCATCTTGCGAAGCCACAAGGAACAGAACAGAATGAACTGATCCCACCCCACAGAAAATATAACTAATCAATAGAATTAAGTTCCTTTCAAACAGAGTCCTCAAAATGTGCATGGAGGTTTTTGACTGAGTTAAACACACGCATGTGGGCATTATCACATGCACATTATCAAAGCTGGCAAAGCACAGGCTTGGGGAAAGAGTCAAACTTACTTAATTAAAAGCAGATGATATTACTGGATATACTACGTGTTCATAGCAACAGTGCTTTGTACAGTGATTCAGAAAAAAATATAATATTCAGAAATACTACTACTACTACTACTAATAATAATAATAAGACAAATTAATAAGGTTTAAAGTTTTATTAAAAAATTTCAGTTTTTGTATGCACATTCACAAATGCAATCCAGAAGTAAAAGTAAGAGCCACCCCCCTTGATGTCACCAGATTAATTTTAAATCACTCCATTTACGTTCTTGACGAGATGAGGGATATTTATGTATTTAAATTTGACTTAGACAGTGAAGTATGTTGTGCTAAGTCACTTAATTCCACTAACAAAAATTGTTATTGCAAACTGTAATTAAACTAAATAAATTATCCTTGACATATTTAGTGTGGAGACTAGGCAAACCCAAACTTGGCAGTGGGTACTTCTGAAAACTGCATTTACTCAAACTTCAGCCACTGCTCTCAAAGAAGGGATGTTATTTTTTACTTGGTCTGAATGCAGGCAAGTGTGCCTTGGAAACCTACTAAAGTTGCTATGGGGTAGTGCCAGAAAAGAAGTCCACATATAAACCGTTTATAAATTAATACAGTTCTGCTTAGCATCTTGTCTTCTAAATATGGAGTATCTGGAAGGGCATAGCATGTTTTTTTTTGCACCCAGGACTTAATAACAGCGTTTCTTCCCCAGCCTCAATAGTCTGGATGGCTTGTGTTAACACAGAATCAAAAATAATTTAAAAGATTTTGTGGGGAAAGGAGCATGGCAACAACATGCAAGACCATGATTCACTTGAATAATAATTTTCTTTCTTGACCTCCCAGTCTGAAATTGGCAGCTGTTAATTACGTCTCGCCACTTCGACCTTTGTGCCAGAAGGCGGGGCATGATGATAACATACACAGGATTATAAAATGGGCACACTGATAGGCAACTTTTTTTTTTTTTTTCCTTCATACAGCAAAGCCTACTATGACAAACAACAGAGGTAAGGCAGTGTATGGAGGCCTCCTACAACAAAGCATAATTCCAGTTGATTTTGAGCCCTCCTGAAATCACCAAACTCATCCCACTGTGTACCAGCCCTTAAGGAATCCCTATCTAGGTTGACCAGATCTGTATGGTATTAAAAGCTGCATTACTTGAAAGCGTCAGTGATATGGGTCATATAATGTCCTTTTTATACTAGGTATTCCACCTCATCACTTTGATTCCATAGCTCTGATAGCTGGCGGGAAATAAACATACCACTAGAGACAGACATTGTTTTCTAAAGGTATGAATATATACTGCTTTCTTAACCCGAGGTGGGTTTATGGTTATTGAAAAGTTCTTCAATCAGACTTTGCTTTGCAGTGCTAAAAGGACATCCAAAAATATCAACTGTGAGTTTTATGGACTTTGTTTACACCACCCTGCACCTGGCACTCACACAGCCACCCCCCCCAGCATTTATTATACTAAACAATGTAGTTCCTTCCTGGTTGTGATACTCGGGCTTGAGTTACCAGCACATCGAGCGGATCCTCTGGGGAGGGAGAAATATCTCCATCCACCAGTAACAGGAGTTAGACCTGCTTGTGCTGAAAGGCGAGAATTCACAACGCAGTGAAAGGCACTATCGCTCATAACTCTAGAATGTACCTTTAAACCAGGGTGTACCATGGGAGCCCTGGGGGGCTGAAATTGAACAGGCCCTTCTACATCACCAAAGCTGAAAGAAGCGGGAAAGGTTGATAAATTGCTCCAGCTTGAGAAAATAATTAGTTTAATGAGGTAGCCAAGAGCTCAGAAGTAGTGAAAAACCGAAAGCCCTCAAGGTCCAGGATAGAGTCCCCGTGTTTTAAACTGCATAGGTTAAAAAAAGGAAACTTCATCTTCAGAGAAAAGCTGGTTTACCGCCATCTTTTGTTCCTCTTATCTTGTGCATAGTGTACCTTATCTTTTCTGTGGTGACTGCCTTCTAAGAACACATATATTTTTGATGTGTCTATGATAATCAACACATTTATGACGTATTGATATCCAAATAGTAATCATATTCATTATATAAAAACAAATCTATTATTTATAATACAGTTGATTTTCCTACAATGTCTACTTTTTGTAAAGTAAATTGGGAACAAAAATGGGACTTTATTGCCTTGTTCACTAAAAAAACAAATACCATGCTAGCAATACAGTGAGTTTGCTCTCACACACACATACCTATACACAATCACATCTCCCCCAGGTAAGGTCACCTAACTTATGCTTGTAAAATCTCAGACATTTCCTTGCTAACAAGTTAAGCTTTAATAAGCTTAAACCAGGCCAGATGCCAAATCAAGACTTGCAAGCATTAATAGGTTACATAAGGGCACAAAGAAATTAAATCATTTTTGTTGCATTGGGTAAAGAAATGTAAGATAACAGGGCAGTCAATGATTGGTCATATGTGGTTCACCACAGTGGCGTGATGCACATAGCTGGCTGCTGGAAAAGATGAATCAGGATTAAATATAAAAGTAAACATTCTACAAACAGAATACAGTTTTATTATATTTTTTAACACGAGATGAGTGCTCCTCCTTTAAGGAAACACATTTAAGCCATTAATTCATTGTATTTGTGTGTAAGGTCTTGTTGAATGAAGAAAGAAAAATAACTGATCAGACCAATTACACTAACATCTACAGTTATGGGAAAAGATTCACATCGGTCATTTAGTGATCTTTGCCCTGCACACTCAAAAGATACAAAAGATACAAAAGATAATGTGACGTACATAATAGCCCTATTCAATTGCATCTGCCTGCTCTAACGCAATGCCATCTTTCATGATTATTAGCTGTTCTTACGTCCTCCTATTCATAATAGCACAAACAAGAAATCCTTTTCCTAATCTCCACCAAAACCTTCAGATAAACCTCTTAAAGGACAAGTAAAATGGGGTAGTCCAAATAAAAACAAAAAAACATACCAACCGGTATGGATTCAGATGACAGCTATATTATTCTTGCTTACCTACCAATCTGGAGAAAATCTGCAATAAAATAATTAATGGTGAGATCCTTTTTTTTTTCAATAATTCAAGCAGGACAGGGAATAAACACCTGTAGGACATGTACTATTTTCTACAGTACAACAACCATTGTCTTGAAACATGTAGTGTGTCAACACTATGAACAACAATAAGAATTGGAAAATCAACTATGGTTTTAATGTTTCCTTCACAATGCACACTCTATTTCTGTGGGGCATATAGTTCTCTGTTCAGGTTTTATTACAATGTTTGTGTACTCAACATGGAATCTGGTTGCGATGTATTATTGCTCCTGCACGCACCCTGAAAACTTTTTAACAACAACACCAACAACAACAACACATACAGGTAGTGGAAAAATGGAAACCCCAGGGTACAAGGGCCATACAACATGTAGGGAAAGTATGGGGCCGCCACACATAAGTAACTGGCATGTGAAATATGCAAATCTCTCTTCCCAGCACTCCTGTCGTCGTGTATGTATAAACAGGCTGTGCCTCAAGTCCAGTATTATGAGCAAGCATGGCTGCAAGAGTAGACCTCAGTGACTTTGAAGCAACAGTGGGCAAAAACGCATATTTAAAAACCGTGATGCTCTGGGATAAATTTGACCCGCGAAGCAAAAAAGAAGGGCAAAGGCTGACAAACTGTGCAGAGTTCAACGTGGGCCGTGAGCATCCTGTATCATGGAAAACGGTCAGAAGGTAACTTCACATAGCTGGGTGGCTGTGCACAAACCGCTCATCATACCTGGAGCACCGGTGGTGCAACTTCCATGGCCCTGTGAATCACCAGACCTCAATCATATACAGCATTCGTAGGACTGTCTGGAGAGGCGCCTGCAACAGCAGTTTCTGCCCTCAATCAAACCGGTGTGAATTGGAGGAATTATTTGTAGAAGAATGGTGCCAGATTCCTCCAGACTTTTGTTGACCCAAGTCACATTGTATCTAAGCAACTGCACGGTGGCCAAACACCCTGTTGAGTTACATTTTGTTGGCCATGACCCATATACCCATACAGCCATGATGTATAATCACGTGGCATATCTTGGGAAATGATATATGAACTTCATTACATAATATAGTTAGATAATTGTTGAGAAAGCTGTTTTCAATCACCTAGCTTTTGACTGCCATGGTCAATGGATGCATATCCATATTCACTACATTCAAAGTGATTCCTAGCTTACAAATTAATTCATTATTTTGTTTGATAGCATACAAAAGTACGATTGTATCTGAAAACTTGCAACTGTCACTGTCACACAAAAAACATTGAAACATATATTCCTTATTTAATGGAATTCAGAAAGGTTTCACTCCATCTTTTTTCTTCTTCTTCTTTCTAGAAATGGTCCAGCATTTTAAAATATCGTGGTTACAGTGGTTACAAATTGTCCTGATATACAAAGGCCATTCTATATGACAACAAGCAAAGGATTAGGCCCTATAACAAGCATTACAGTAAGAACAATGCCTTAATCCATCCATCCATCCATTCTCAATAACAGTCAAATTTGGTGGACACAGGGTGCAAGTAATTGTATACTCTGACCTGGAAGGTATACCAGTGCAACACAAACAAATGCACACACACGCACACACACAAATACACAGCAATGTCTGGTCCCTTATGCCTTTTCAGGAACCCTTTGCCCACGCTGGGCCTACTGCAGATGCTGAAACAGAAGGCTGATGCAATTGCTGGTACATGAACACACCCTCACCATATACATCTGTTGATTCAATGCTGGCCAAGCACTTTTTTCCAAGATATCAAGATGTGTGCTGACAATAACGATTCTTGTCTTCATAAACCTCCTTCTCCAAGTGAGTGACTTGTTGCCATTACTGGCATATACAAGCCTGTTGCATTGCTTGGGACAGGCTTGAGTATATCCAAATGTGATTTTTAATTTTCTCTACATATGTATGTTACGATTAAAAAAGGAACAAAAGCCATGTTTTGACAAATAAAAAGCAATGCATGTTAGCCACACATATTCATGTATTCTCCAATAGAAGAAACACATCTTACATCACCTTCACTTGACACTCCTTTGCTATTTAGGTAGGATGGTGCAGTTGTTCTTTCAAAAGCTTCTGTGGGAATTAATTTTGAAAGAAACGAAAAGACAGCTGATGATTAAACACAGAAGGTTGCGAGTGCACGGACGTTTGGCTGTCTCTGTTTATACAGGGTGATATTATGACGTCTCACAGCAATAAGTGAAATGTTTGAGGAAGACTGGGTATTAGAAAGATGTCCTCCCTACACTCTTGTCCTATCACATTTCTTCTCATGTCATCAGCACAGAGGGTAAGAAAACATTCCTCTAAACAGGACACTTAAAAACACAGACACACACACAAACATACAAACTCTTACTTGTCACACACTAGGACACAGTTTAAAATGTTGAATAATTTGAGCCTTTAGGATGACATTCAATGTCACAAATAGAGAAAAACATTTCAAACAACAGGAATGTGAGAATTTCTCTTTACTCACACAACATTCCAGGGGTTAAGTCTTATAATTTGGACAAAATGGTTAATTTCTCTGTACCGGTTCACTGGTGAAAATATAGGAATGTGCCCATGCAACAGGGCCCATAGTGTATGAGCTTGGTACGGTGACATCAGCCCTCTAAATGTGCTAGACTCTTCAAACCAAGTCTATCAGGAGACAGGTCAGTTACAGCATAGCGGATTTGTCGCTCTGCTTGCGAAGCCCTGCAGATCAGGTGCTCTGAGGTGTGCCTGAGATGGCGGTTCAAATCTGAAGAGTCTGACCAGACACTCCACACCCACCAATAACTATGTTTAAATCCAGTAGAGCTCCTAATGATAGGTTGCGAATGCAACCCTGGTTTTCTGAAAAAGGAAGCACTGCCCAAGGGGGAGGGGTTTCTGCGCAATTCCGTAGGAACTTGATCGAAATACATCACTATCAAAGCTGCCATTGGCCCCTGCGCACGTCACTCAGAACAGGTCCCTTCCTACTTCCTGTTCTATAAAATGTGACGACCTTGCAACCCTTGGCAGTGCTTCCTTTTTCAGATAACCAGGGTTGCATTCGCAACCTATTGTTATCTTTCAAGTCGGAAGCACTGCCCAAGGGGGAGGGATTACTGTATAATAAAACCGTCACAAGGGAGGAGGCAGCGAGCTGATAAGGGACATCCATGCACTTGGAAAAAGTGCGTGGGGCTAGCGACAGGCCGAAGGGGAGAACAGCAAACTCGAAAGCTCGGCCCTCGATTGCGAAGCGGAGAATCTTCCTGTGCGCCTGCGCAATAGGGATGTGAAAGTATGCATCTTTCAGATCCACCGTGGTGAACCAGTCGCCAGGCTTGATGGCCTGGGACATGGTGCGCAGGTTGAGCATCTTGAAGTGCAACACCTTCGTGGATTGCTCACTTTTCCAGGAGAGCAATGATTTCGAAGTGAAGTGACGCACACTGTAACGGGTCCCTCACTCGCATCCACACCACACCTTAGAAGGGGGGTGGATGTGTTTGAAACTGTAGGGAGTAGCCAACTGATATAATTTGGAGCACCCAAGAGTCTTGGATGGCCTCATTGCGGTCCCTGTCCGCAGAGCCTGACCCCCATTGGTGAGCTGCCGCAGGCTGCCTGCACTGCTGGGCCTGGGGTGCAACAGGGTAAACCCGGGCCAGCTGTAGGGACTGCTCTCTCTCCTGGAGGATGTGTGACAACATCTCCTCCACAGAGGGGCTGAAGGTGAAGCCTGCTGAGATAGGGGCGTCCATGAGGCCGGACTTATCTGCCTCAGGAACCCGTTGTTCCTGGGACAGCTGGAGCTGGCGGCATGCCGCCACAATGGCTGCCAGGGATTGCCCAGTCACCCTTGCCCCATGACGCATCACCATCACCAGCTGGTCAGCCGCCACTGCTATCTCCGAGGCCATCATGCTCTGGGGGCTCTGCCAGCTGGGCCAAATACAGGGCCAGCAGGCTCTCAGTGTTTCTGTTGCCTCATATGCCCCCGGAGCAGCGTCTCCATAACGCGACATTGCCTGTTGGGGCAGGCCAGGTCACGTGGCTCCGTGGACGGTGGCGATAGGGAGACTACCTATGGGGGGGGGGAAAACTCACCAAGCCCGCTTCCGCCGCACCCTGGGTCCTGGCATAAGCCTCCCCTCTCCTAGCTAGGGCGGGGGCTGTTGCCAGATGGTCCCAGTTGGCCCTCAGTTTGTTGAGGAGGTCAGGAAGCAGCGGGAGGGCCCTTATGGGCCGCTGCGAGCGCTGAACTCTCTCAAAACTGGAGCGTGGTGGGCAGGACCAGAGGGCCAGGGGAGCTGGAGACACTCCACAGCCCTCTGAATCACCGCCCAGATCTCCCAGTCCTGTCCCGCAGGAGCAGGAGGGATGTCCTCACTCAACGGAGGAGGAGTGATGGGTGAGACCAGCTACTCCTCCATAAGCTACGTGGGGATAGGTGGAGATCCTGCGCCCCCGAGACCCCCCCATCACTTGCCGGAGTGGGAGATCTTCAGGTGCGCCACATAGGCCTGTAGGCTTAACCACACCATGTGTGCCGGGGTTTCTGGGGACACCGGGTCCGAGGTCCGAGGTCCGAGGTCCGAGGGGGCCGAGGGTAGTAGACCACCAGCCGTAGCGGGATCTAAAACTGAGATCTGCACACGTGGACAAGGAGGCCAAGCAGAGCTCATTCTCAGCGAACTGAGAGAGCGAGATCTCCTACAGCCGCAGCTGTGGACTGTAGTGCGGGTGCAAGCCGGCAGAGGAGCACCTCATGTGTGCAAGATCTCTTACGACACACCGAGGCTCAGGCCGGCAGCTGGGCCTCGGATTTTACTGCCACTGTTGGTGCTCCTGCTGTGGAGGAAAAAGCCCTGTGGATAAAAAACCAACACAGCAAGCAGTCGGAATATATATGACACTATATAAATTATTATATTTTTAAGGGACTCTTCTTGTGAACGAAACTGAAACCGAAAGCGCAGCCGGACCTCTGGTGCGCAGACGGTACAGAATCGGGATTAGCTTTCAAAATAACTAAACACACAAGACAGGGACGATGTGTAGCGAAAATGGTGGTGAACAACACTATGAAGTGAAGCCAGCCAACCGAAATACGCAGTTTGAATGTTTATTACAAACACAGACACAGAGAGCTCACGTTCTTGGGTCCATGCAAAATGGCAAAAGAGGATGAACCTGCCAGACGTCACGTTTTATAGAACAGGAAGTGGGAAGGGACCTGTTCTGAGTGACGAGCGCAGGGGCCAATGGCAGTTTTGAAAGAGTGACGTTTTCGATCGGGCTCCTACAGAAGTGCACAGAAACCTCCTTCCCCTGGGGCAGTGCTTCCGACTTAAACGATAACTGCACAGCTCAAACAACAAATAAAGAGCTCCCAAACAGTAAAATTATCCTAAATTAGATGTAATGGCAATGTTAGCTTTAGAACTGTGGTTGCATTCAGCATCAATGTTGGGTTGCTAGAGATGTTGGGTACTTTGTGAGTTGAAAGGTCATTGCACTTTGCTCATGGGAGCTGCTTCCAGATTGGAGTATGTGAATGACACTATTATTGAAACATCAAATCCTGAAATTATTCAACTGGTGGGGAAGATTGGCTCAGAGACAGTGTTAATTGTTCTCCCTACTTTGTAACTTTTAAACTTTCATCACCACTACAGAACTGGCCTCTGTGAACAATCAGATCACAAGCACCTTTGTGTAATTCTCAGCCATACATGCTCTATGTTCAAGGATACTGTATTCCTGGCCTCTCGGTTGCTCTATTGCTTTATAATACAGTGCAAAACAGTACAGTGAAACTAAATACTGTAACAATGTAGGTTTTCATTTGGACATGGTTTTAAGGTCCGAGGTGGGGAGCAGCAATAACACAGCATTGTAACTTCTAGCCCACATTCAGGGGCTCTGGTCCATCTGCTGAAGAATGATGTGATCATTTTCTCTGCACTATCCAGGTGGCCTGAGCTTTAACCATTTCCCCTGCCTGCACTTTACACCATAGTTGCTTTATCAGTAAATTAAAAGTTTTTGTTAGATTCCCCCCTCCCCCCAAGGCAATGAACTGAATAAATTCATAGTACAATAAAAGCCACTAGTGAACAACAGTCATCTCATTATCCATCCATTTTCAAAACCGCTTATCCTGGTGAGGGTCACGGGGAAGCCGGAGCCGATCCCGGCAGGCATAGGGCGCAAGGCAGGAATACACCCAGGACGGAACGCCAGGCCATCGCTGGGCAACACACACACACACACACACACACACACACACACACACATACCTACAGGGCAATTCATCATGGCCAATGAACCTAACCCACATGTCTTTGGACGGTGGGAGGAAACCGGAGTACCCAGAGGAAACCCACGCGGAGAACATGCAAACTCCACACAGACAGGCACCCCCAGCCGGGACATGAACCCGGGACCCCTTTGATTTCCACAACAACAGAAGAATCTTCAGTAACCTTGCAGAACATATTGAAAACTGAATATGGGATACAACTTAGTATGAGCCTGAGAGGTATTGCAAAATGAAGTGCATGTTTTGTATGAATGAAAATCTCTTCCACCAGGGCAGCTTCGGCAACATGCCACAAAAGGAAGCCAACATTTCCCTCTTTAACTTTTTGGATTGCTTTTAAAAGAAAGAAAAAAAAGAAAAGAAAAAAAAAACCTGGACATTAATTGGACTACGAAATAAGGTGACCTCAGTGTCTGGAAATGTTGTTGTGTCTCCAGGCAAACTATGAAGAAAATTTTAAATATTCCATAATTCTCTTTTTTTTTTCCTACTTTGGGTTGCTGTTCCTAAATCCATTTCAGCTCATATCAAATTCACAAATTCTTGAAAGCCATAACTGCCCATAACCTCCTAACTTTGTAGACCTGAGGAAGATCACTGTGCAATACAGAGGCAGTGTCAAACTTGCATGTTAATAAACAGAAAATGGCATCTGTACACCCCCCATTGTTTATTCTGGAATCATACCCAGGAACAGCAAAATGTGAATGGGATAAAAATGTTCTTGTGCTGAGCTGTTGGCAATGAAGTAATAATTGGGTTAGAATCCTATATATATATATATATATATATATATATATATATATATATATATATATATATATATATATATATATATATATATATATATATATATATACACTCACCTAAAGGATTATTAGGAACACCTGTTCAATTTCTCATTAATGCAATTATCTAACCAACCAATCACATGGCAGTTGCTTCAATGCATTTAGGGGTGTGGTCCTGGTCAAGACAATCTCCTGAACTCCAAACTGAATGTCTGAATGGGAAAGAAAGGTGATTTAAGCAATTTTGAGCGTGGCATGGTTGTTGGTGCCAGACGGGCCGGTCTGAGTATTTCACAATCTGCTCAGTTACTGGGATTTTCACGCACAACCATTTCTAGGGTTTACAAAGAATGGTGTGAAAAAGGAAAAACATCCAGTATGCGGCAGTCCTGTGGGCGAAAATGCCTTGTTGATGCTAGAGGTCAGAGGAGAATGGGCCGACTGATTCAAGCTGATAGAAGAGCAACTTTGACTGAAATAACCACTCGTTACAACCGAGGTATGCAGCAAAGCATTTGTGAAGCCACAACATGTACAACCTTGAGGCGGATGGGCTACAACAGCAGAAGACCCCACCGGGTACCACTCATCTCCACTACAAATAGGAAAAAGAGGCTACAATTTGCACAAGCTCACCAAAATTGGACAGTTGAAGACTGGAAAAATGTTGCCTGGTCTGATGAGTCTCGATTTCTGTTGAGACATTCAGATGGTAGAGTCAGAATTTGGCGTAAACAGAATGAGAACATGGATCCATCATGCCTTGTTACCACTGTGCAGGCTGGTGGTGGTGGTGTAATGGTGTGGGGGATGTTTTCTTGGCACACTTTAGGCCCCTTAGTGCCAATTGGGCATCGTTTAAATGCCACGGCCTACCTGAGCATTGTTTCTGACCATGTCCATCCCTTTATGACCACCATGTACCCATCCTCTGATGGCTACTTCCAGCAGGATAATGCACCATGTCACAAAGGTCGAATCATTTCAAATTGGTTTCTTGAACATGACAATGAGTTCACTGTACTAAACTGGCCCCCACAGTCACCAGATCTCAACCCAATAGAGCATCTTTGGGATGTGGTGGAATGGGAGCTTCGTGCCCTGGATGTGCATCCCACAAATCTCCATCAACTGCAAGATGCTATCCTATCAATATGGGCCAACATTTCTAAAGAATGCTTTCAGCACCTTGTTGAATCAATGCCACGTAGAATTAAGGCGAAAGGGGGTCAAACACAGTATTAGTATGGTGTTCCTAATAATCCTTTAGGTGAGTGTATATATATATATATATATAAAAGCAACAAGCATATAATAGATTACATTTACACTTGCTCTTGTGTACTGTTGTTTATGCATCCAAAGGCTTTCATGATATGTACAATTAAATATAATTTCATACTAGCTGATGTGTTTCTAAGGCGTTTCACTGGACTACCTTTGTATTTTTCCTTTCTATAAATAATATCCTAACTTTGTAAAGTTGGCAGTAAAACTTTGAAGTTTAAAAAAATGTAAGACCTTACATTATTTATTTTATGGCAGTGTGGAGTGTGGCATCTCCTTTTTGTGCTTTGACTTTTACTCTTAAATATTGAAAACAAAAATAAAAAATCAACATGCAACTGTTCCCAGTCATGGATAGTTAATGACTGTTTCCAGGGGAACATTATAAACCAAGTTCAAATAACTTTTTCTAGGGCTTTGCTGAATAAAAACAGCCTTTTCCTGTAAGATTGTAAAATATCGGAAGAACAAATCTGTCACACATCTTTCCTCTAGATCAGGGGCTTTTTTAAGCTTTTTTCAAAAATATTACTTGTAATACAGAGGCCCACCTTAAACTGCCAGCCCAGCTTCCACAGTACAATAGCTGTAATGTTATATAGATAGACACAGATATAATTTTAAATGAAGTCCTACAGGGGGGAATCAAGGTGGTTCAGCTGACGAGTACAGAACTAATTATTGATTCCAAGGAGAGTGAGAGACTGGAAAAAGCCCCCCAGCCTTGGGATCCTTCAAGAAGAAGCTGGATAAGATCCTGTGATCGATAGGCTATAAGTAACAGTGAATGGTATCCTCTCCTTTGTAACCTTCAGTTCAGTACTGGCATCTAAAAATAGGAAAATCATCGTAGGCTTCTACAGAGACGCAGTGTGCTATCTCTGAGAACGACACCCCCTCCCTCCTCCGCTCTCCCCCTTCTCCCTCGAGGGAACGCTGGAATCCAGTTTTTGAGAACCACTGGGGTAGAGTACCACATTCAAATCTGCAATTCTACAGTATTGATAATCACAGGTCTGGGAACAATTAATGGTGTTTGTGACTCTGTAAAAGAAACACAGCAGCAAAAAGAAGAAAAAAGAGGCTTGACTCTCTGGAGATTAGTCCGTAATGTGTGTTTATACTCAGCTCCAGAGCCTGGTGATAAACAGCCTTTTCCTGGAAGCAATGCACAAATAAATCACAGCAAGGATCAAGGTCAAAAGCAAGGTTCTGCCCTCTGACAGGATCACAGTGACTTCCAGTACAGCAGTAGTAGGAGCTTGGGCCTAGAACCTCCATGGGCGCAGGTGCAATGTTTTCAAACTCTTAAATATAAAGGGGTGTCTTTTCTCTAACTTAGGATGGCAGGGGGGTTAGGAGATCAAAACATACACATTTTTAACATTCTCTCCAGACCCAGGTGGTGAAAAGATAGTGAGAAATAAAGTGATAAAGAGAGAGGGGTGTGGTAGGAGGAGGGAGACAGCATTATTAAAATACATTTGCAATTTTTAATTATGTGCGTATTGTGAGTCAGAAAGTACATTTCGGTAGTCATTTATTCTTTGTTTTTCTTTTTTTTGTGGGCAAGTGTGTGTTTGTGTACATGGAGCTTAAATAAAGATGTCTTGTTCTCACTGCTTTATCAACTCTTTATCAAAAGTGTGTTCCCATTTGCTTTATAAAAAATAAATACCACCTAGAAGCTAGTTATTGAAGTGGATACAGATCACTCATAAATAACAGTGGTTGGAAAACATTGGAGTCTACTAAAGGAAACATCTAGTGAATCTTGCTGCTGGCCCTACTTAAAGATGAGTGAAATCAAACATTCAATGTCATTATACTTAAGATTGCTTCATTTAACACTGGTCTTTTGTAGACGCACTGTAACGGATGAGGCAAATACATCCATCTGTAGAAAATAGCACAGCAGAGCAGCATACCAAAGGAAACACACAAAATAAAGCAGGCTGAAAAAGTTCCTTTAGCTGAAAACACAAATCAAAACATATGACAGGCCATTGTCATATTTGTTGCAGGAAGCTGAACACTTGACTTTGAAATGTAGTATTTTTAGAAAAAATAAACGAATTTGTTTAATATTAAAAGAGATTCAAATCATCTACTTTTTCTTCCAGACTTCACTCCATTTTACTATAATGGTCAAAACCAAGTGTCAGTCTGAATGATCCACTTTAGAAAAACTGGAATATATCTATCTGTCTAAGACTGGACTGAACTGGAGCTCCGTGTTTTGTTGCCCACGGGCATTTCCTGGGTTCTTCTCCTGTCCAGAAAGACAGCTCTGTTTCGCCTACAGGTGGGTGATCATTGCCAGTAGGATAGATACAGCTCTATTTTTCCATAGCCGGATTACAGCTTCAATCCAACTGACCTGTTGTGATGATAACAAAGACCAAGCTCTACAGCACTATGAAATACAGTCTCAAACAGCAACATCACTCACAGGGAGCAGTGGTTCCGCAAAACAAGACCTCACACTGAAACCAAAACATTACAGTAAAATGGTATCCATTGTGTTGACTATCCAAAAACAAAGTAATACATACCATCGAGTAAGCACAGAATTGTGTTTAAATTCACCTTCTTTAACATTTATTATAAACAGTAACAGCAATTCCTTACAGACATGTATCTGTTTTGAGCTGTTGTGAGTTCCTAGATGCAGACAAAGAATATTTATAGTTGTATTTCTTGCCAAAGCACAAAAATAAATAGAGATAGAGCGATGCAGATAGAGAGGGATAAATATACAGATACATGTGTGTGTGTGTGTGTATTTGTGTGCTTGTGTATTTTCAATGTATTTTTTCATTACACACGCATACAGTACTTGAATAGTAAAAACTCAAGGTGTGGGCACTATCAACTTATTCCGAGGAAGTAATATTTTACTGAACCGAAGAACCGTTTCAACTGAATGTTAACCCATGGCTGTTACCTATTCCATTTTGTTCTGATTACGGCCTACTTGTTTTTTAAAGATTTAGTTACACACCTTTTTCTTTACCATTAAGCTACTTGAAAACTCAGAGTGCTGCTGCTCACATAACAAAATTAATTCCTTTTTTTATAGTTGTAAATGTGCCAACAGCAAATGCAGGAAATTGACTTTGATTGCGAGAAACCAGAAAAACAAACAAACAAAACTAAAATGATGGAATTACCTGACCCCGAATTAAAATGTAACCTCCCAAGAATACAAAACAATATATATTATACCTGCCTGTGAACTGCCTGCATCACAGATTCAAACCACAAAAGGTGATCCAGTATTTATGACCTACTAAATAATAGCCCCAGAGAATGTTAGTTTAGCAGCTAAGAAAACAAGTTAAAAAAGAAAAGTGCTTTATCAGCAATGTCAACAAGAGATTAAATCGGAGTAATGTTTTGCTGCACAACCAGTTTGGCAAGTGACTTTAGTACTTAACAAAAAATCTCCCACTGCAAACAGCCCTTAGGGCCAAGTATATATGTATGTTTTTAAAAAACATAAAGAAAATTACACCGCTGTTGACTGGATTTATCTAATCTAAACATAACAGAATGCATGGAGGAAGAACTGAAAGCAACCTTCAATATGGTGTTATGTATCGCCATTCTACCTCAGTACTGTGATTTGTATCAATACAATTTAGAAAACTTTCTGTTTAACATTATAAACTTATAAACTTTATATATTTGACACAAAAAGAATAATGTGGCTGATTGTTTTAAATAAATCCTCTACAGTGTGCTGTCTACATTCTATGATAAACACGGTTAAGGAACGTACCACCTCCCTAGTTAAAGGATAAACCACTCCTTTAAAAATAAAAAATAAAAATAAAATAAAAAAAATGCTTGTAACCAGCTTGTTACCAGCTCTAAATCTGCTTCTATGAAGTAAATATCCTCCAACTCCACCGGATGAAGTTGAAACTTCTACAAACTCTTGTGGCTTTTGTTTTATTTCAATTACAATAACCTGGTTCCATTTAAATTACAGCCACTACACTAAAATAAATATAACCTTCATCATTCTAACATTTCTCCAATGTACACTTTATATAATAATGCAATTACAGTAAGCATCATCATGGGGATAATCCTTGCCAGCGTAAGCTTTATTTCTTCAAGGTGTTTCTGGTGTATAAGTACTATATACATACAGTACATACCACTTGCAGATGTACTACACATGTAATTCATCAGTGATTTTTCATCAACCGTGGGTTTTACATAATCAGGAGAGTGATGGCACGTCAAAAATAAAATGTTTTTCATTTATGCTTGGCACTGCTGCAGTAAATTATATATTTATTTTTCAGGAACTACATTTGTAATTTGCCATTAGCAGATGGATTAATTAAACAGCTTGTTTCAACCTTCTTTATTTCTTTCAAGCTTTTGAAGACCTCTGTCAAAACCTGATTTACATGCCGCCTACAAAGACTAAACAGATTTGGCCTAGATTAAAGCACAACTTCAACCCACCTGCCACTGCAAATAACAAACACATCCAGCACTAAGATGTCTGCTACCTTCAGTGATCAAATTAAAGGGTTTTTGGAAAAAGTGGCCAAAAAACCCTTAATGAGGTAATTCAGTGTGAAGTCTGGCCATAATGGATTTAAAATGTATCATGCTCATTTACAACAGCAAGAAAAACAAGAAATTTGATTGCCTACTTGAAGTCCTTCAATGACTTTATTGTTCTTGTGTTGTGGATGAACAAGTTACATCTAAATCTAAATGTTAAATCTGGGGTTTGCAAAATAAATATTTAACTAACATGCAAATGAGTCCCACCCATCTGGTATACATCAGCCTTCTCATATCTGAGAAATCTGGGTTGTGTTTTTCATGCATTGACCGGTTCACAAATTGTCTGATCGTGTCTTTGTGATGCAATCAGTGGACCTAGTGATCTCTGATTCATTCAGTGAAGACTGTCTCCAAAGCAAAAGCAGCCCAGTAAAAACGGAATACAAAAATCTCACCAAACTCCATGTGGGGTAGGGTTTTATATGTAGTGAGTGGCCAGAGGACCAGTCAGCCCAGTGTGTGAAGTTGTAAACTAAATGAGAATTTTTTTTTTCTACCTTTGGTACAATGGTCCACAATTCCAACAACTCATTGGAAATTTTATACAACATATAGTCCTGATCATCACTTGTCCACTGACCCAGTGCACTGGGTTTGTGGCACGGTTCATGCTTGTAACCAGATGTATTGTGGGATAATTGTGGAAACGAGTGACTATAAAACACTCACAGTTATGAAAGATCGTGATATTTACATTTTCTCCAAAGTGAATTTAATAACAGAAAAAAAAGACTAACTGTCACTACACTTTGGCTACCGCCATTTACAGAGATCATCTGCATTCCACACCCCCACTCCTATGAGAAGGCTGACATACACCAGATGGGTGGGACTTATTTGCATGTTTGCTAAATATTTATTTTGCAAACTCCAGATTAAACATTTAGATTTTGTTTTAGATTGAATGTTGAGATTTAGATTTAACATTTAGATTTAAGCTACACATTAATTTAAAAGCTAAATATGTATTTTGTGAGTCAGAGATTTAAGATTTAAGTTATATATAATATGGATTTCAAAGTTAAATGTTTAGTATGCAAAACCCAGATGTAGGATTTTGTTAAATATTTTGTCAAACGGCAAATATTTATTTTTCAAAATGAAGTTTTATCATTTAAGTATTTACTTAAATTATTGAAATATTTATAAATGTGGAAAAAAGGCTTAATTATTTACTAAATCTGGAAAAACACACAAGATATAATTTAAATCTGTGAAAAAAGACACACAAAACAAAGTATGCAATGTTTTACATTTGGCACCCCAATTAATTATGACGTGATCATGCTACTGGGTTGGATTTGGATCTTTATAATAAAATAACAAAATATTTATCTGCAAAAAAGCCCTTTGACTGTAGCCTTCAGAACTGCGCTCGTATCTAGTCCTAGATAGCAGGCTGGGAATTAACAAGTGGCAATGCACCTGCAAAAAGCAGATCTGGAAGAGGCACATTCCATAGGAGCCCAGCTCCAATTAAAATACCTCTGAACTCCACTCAGAGCTGGGGGCTAAACCTGCGATTATGGCAGCACGTGTGTGTTTCTTGACTGAGAAACTTCACCCGATGTTTGCACAGGGATTTATGGGGTGAGCAGCGAATTAGCAGGAGTTGAATGAGTGTTTTGAAAGCTGTGATGTTCCACACATTATAGGGAAAACGTTCTTAATTGGTGAACCCAATTTTGTTTGTTTTCTTTTTTTTTCCAGAGGGGTGTAGGGGGTGTGAGGGTAAGATCACAGATGTGTTAAAAGAAAACATGCTGTCTAAAATCTTTTTTTTTAAAGCATACTCTGTCTTCTCCTCTCGGCTTTCATGGCCAACATTCCAAAGTGTGATTGAAAAGAAAAATATCAAAGAACAAATCTCTCCAGTTCAGGCATCAAGACTCATTAAAGCCGAGCGCCAGGCTTGTGCAGTCGACATTTACCAGCCCGGTGTTAACAATGCTGTTTCGTGACAGGCCTGCTTTTCTTTTATATGACTTGAAATTGTATATGCTTCTTTAAGGAAAATAAAAGTTTGAGTGAAAAGGGATAGAAAATAAACAGCTCCTAAAGACTGAGTTTGGAGCCAGTATAATATCCTTGTGGATTATGTTGCAAAATTACTCACTTTCAATAACTAGTTATTAATGTCAGTATGTATCAGGTCTCGCCACTGCATCTGCAGGAACACAAATTATGTCTGCCTGCGGAGTATCCAAATATCGAAGAAGGAGTTGTTTTTGTCTTTAATCTAACAATATAAATGTATAATGTTAAAGATATTCAGATACTTCTCAACTGATAAATCTTGTAATCTTTTATAATAACTCTTTGGAACCCTGCTGAAAATAAAATGTCAAATACAGATGCCTGGCAAACTGGGATATTGTTTTGTCCAGCGTAATGTCAGGGACATATATGTCTTAACAGATTCTTATGAGACAGAATGATGACAATCTTCCCCCTAAAGATGTTGTGGATTAGACATGGATATGGTAACAACTAGAAATACAAATGTAAATAAAATAAAAATAGCTGTCATATGTGGATAACTGCTTTAAATCTTATGTATTAAGCAAAGTATCAGAAAATATGAAAGGGTTGCATCAAAAGTGAAGATTAAATAAATAAAGTAGAGATTTTACCAAAATATGTGGCAAGAAAGATTTTATTTAGCTTGTGAAAAGTCAGATTCTACATACATGGCCATATGCAGGGTTTAAACAATACCGAGGTCCAAAAACTAAGTTTGCTAGCGGGGTTGGGAGGTGAAGAATATTGATTTCCCTGATTGGCATATGTGGCTTTTAAGACGTTGGATAATAATAGCTTTAAAACCATGTCAGTGTGCATTAAGAAAAGCATATCATAATATCAGTCCGTCACTGGATGGATGGAGTTAATGTTAAAGCTAGTTTACTCATGATGGACGGCCGCTGTTTAACGAAGCGCGACTGCGCACTGGAGCTATTTGTCAGAAGATGTGTGACTGGGTGAGGGTGAATCATGGCAATAAACTACCAGCAGATGACTGGTACAATTCTCCAGTTACCTCATAACGCTTGGGCGGATTAAGGTGCTGCCTGCCTGGTGTGTTGACACAGTCTATAGTCATATAGAGAAACCTCTACAGCTCTGAGTCCAGCGCAGTGCAGCGCAAAGCCGCCCCCCAGCCCATTTCATTGGTCAACTCAAGCCAGCAGTCACTTGAGAAGGTCGGTTATATTTGCGTTGTACGATCTTTGCGACACCAAAGAGTTATTATTAGGCAATTATTTTATGACTTTTAATATACACCTCAGAAAAAAAATACCGAGGTCCGGACCTCGGTATCCTCAATGGTGGATACGGCCATGCCTACATATTAAGCAAACAATATCTGACCTCCCATCTTCACTGAGTTTCAATTGTATTGTCCTTTTTCACACCATTATATATATGATAACAAATCAAGAAGAAGAACAAGAATAACAACAAGAAGAAGAAGAACAACAACAACAACAAAAGAACAGAACTGGCGTATAGATCCTGCATTCAATTATTATGCATTATTTTCCTACCAACACACAAGCAAATGGGTGTGTCTGTGCTTTTTGTTATCATTACTATATCCTGGCTTCTTAATTATTCAGGGCACCTGGAAACAGAAGGCTCTCTCTCAAAGCATCGGGAGAGAGTCGTAAGCCTCTCAGTAATTGTTGAATAAGAAAGCTTGTATTCTGGGTATATTTAACTTTCTCCCCTTAACCAAACAACTGGAGTTGAAGTGGTAAATTACACAAGCCTGCCATGCAACTCCTGCAGCATTTCAGCACTAACTGGCCTTGACGTGAATTGTAAAATGGCATGCACCATCTCGAGAGTACCAGGAACCTGCAACAAATAGCCTGAGTCTTCCTACCAATGACAGCACTCAACCCAGCAAGAGCCAGGAAAGTCAAATGAAAGAGCAGGATAAATCAAGGGGCAAAAGGGGTCTAGGGAATGGTCAGAAAGGAAACTTCCTTTTCTTATATGTTGTAAGTGGAATCTTCATTGAGTCTGGAAACTATTCTTCAATGACTGCATCAAGCAGTTGCTTTTCTAAATATAATACATAAACCTATTAACCTAAGTGCTAAGAAAAAGAAAAAACAAAACACAAATATAATAATCAGGTAAATATTATCAAATCTGATTAATCCAGTAAGCATATACACATATGAATTGCTTGACAATTCAATATTATTATTATTATTTTTATTTCTTGGCAGACGCCCTTATGCAGGGCTCTGTCTCAAAAGGGAATCCACCTTTAGAGATTCAAGTTCACATAACATATAGCTCAATGGTAGTAAAGCTCATATCTAGGAATGTATTTATTAAAAACTTGGCAGTGAACTCTACACATTTGGCTGCACTATATCCACTAAGGCTTTACAACTGCTGACTCGTTTTGAATAATGTGACAATTGTTTTTGCGCTGTCGATTCCCACACGGCTGCGATTCAATTGGGACAAAACAAATAACTCCTGCATTCCTCTCGCAAAATGGACCTCGATGTCTGAGCAACATTGCTCTTTTCTGAACAGGACAGGCTGAAGGAAAGAGTTAATGCATAAACAAAAACTGTCACTGGAGGCCAAATCAGTGAGAGTGGGGAAGAAAAAAGTCTGCAATGATCATTCAGGTTTCAGCAGGAGAAAAAAAAAAAGAGTTACAGTACCTATTTTCTGGTAAGGATTTGCTTTAAAAACTATTCTCCCTATGGCATTTTGAATCAGCACTGAGTTTACTGTAATCTATAGATTCATATCTGCTGTTCCTTGGAAAACAGTGAAAAGGAAGACGTATGTGCTTACAACCTTGTCCGCACACAGACACTTACTGGATTCTGACTTTGTGTTGGCGAAGAGAGGTTTTGCGCAACTGAGTAAATCATTTTTTTTTTTTTTGTACAGGTTTTGGCGCCAAAGCGCTTATTAAGTTGTTCTTGAAAGCCAGTGCTTTCGTGCTCCCTGCTACAAGCCTGGGTTTGTTTGTCCACTGTAGCAGCAGGCACCTCATTTGTCATGCTGACGGACACCGTGCCTGGGGCTTTGTAAATGCAAGGTGTGAGAGATCCGTGAATCACTACAACCAACCTTCATAATCCATCCTAGTCTGGAAGGAAGATGCCCTTGAGGATATCTGCAAATGGGGAAGAGGTTTGAGACATTTTTGATTTATCTTTTACAGGAGAGCTAATAGGAAAATCTCCCTTTGCTAGAAAAAAAAAATGTTATTACTAATATACACTCACCTAAAGGATTATTAGGAACACCTGTTCAATTTCTCATTAATGCAATTATCTAACCAACCAATCACATGGCAGTTGCTTCAATGCATTTAGGGGTGTGGTCCTGGTCAAGACAATCTCATGAACTCCAAACTGAATGTCTGAATGGGAAAGAAAGGTGATTTAAGCAATTTTGAGCGTGGCATGGTTGTTGGTGCCAGACGGGCCGGTCTGAGTATTTCACAATCTGCTCAGTTACTGGGATTTTCACGCACAACCATTTCTAGGGTTTACAAAGAATGGTGTGAAAAGGGAAAAACATCCAGTATGTGGCAGTCCTGTGGGCGAAAATGCCTTGTTGATGCTAGAGGTCAGAGGAGAATGGGCCGACTGATTCAAGCTGATAGAAGAGCAACTTTGACTGAAATAACCACTCGTTACAACCGAGGTATGCAGCAAAGCATTTGTGAAGCCACAACACGTACAACCTTGAGGCGGATGGGCTACAACAGCAGAAGACCCCACTGGGTACCACTCATCTCCACTACAAATAGGAAAAAGAGGCTACAATTTGCACAAGCTCACCAAAATTGGACAGTTGAAGACTGGAAAAATGTTGCCTGGTCTGATGAGTCTGGATTTCTATTGAGACATTCAGATGGCAGAGTCAGAATTTGGCGTAAACAGAATGAGAACATGGATCCACCATGCCTTGTTACCACTGTGCAGGCTGGTGGTGGTGGTGTAATGGTGTGGGGGATGTTTTCTTGGCACACTTTAGGCCCCTTAGTTCCAATTGGGCATCGTTTAAATGCCACGGCCTACCTGAGCATTGTTTCTGACCATGTCCATCCCTTTATGACCACCATGTACCCATCCTCTGATGGCTACTTCCAGCAGGATAATGCACCATGTCACAAAGGTCGAATCATTTCAAATTGGTTTCTTGAACATGACAATGAGTTCACTGTACTAAACTGGCCCCCACAGTCACCAGATCTCAACCCAATAGAGCATCTTTGGGATGTGGTGGAACGGGAGCTTTGTGCCCTGGATGTGCATCCCACAAATCTCCATCAACTGCAAGATGCTATCCTATCAATATGGGCCAACATTTCTAAAGAATGCTTTCAGCACCTTGTTGAATCAATGCCACGTAGAATTAAGGCAGTTCTGAAGGTGAAATGGCGTCAAACACAGTATTAGTATGGTGTTCCTAATAATCCTTTAGGTGAGTGTATAATACAACATTAATCCAACGTGACATATATCACAAACGGAGGCATGGTAATTTGTATTTAATATATTTTTGACATGCGTGTTTGGGTTTGTGTCCTATACTTCACGCTGGGTTCTTCAGGGTTGAGCAATGGAATAATATAATAATATAATGAATATATTTGAATATGTTTATGTTCTCTTGAAATGTAGTTTCATTAAATTTTACACAAATATCTCAATGCATGCTCTCCCCGTTTTTCTGTATTAGAATATGTGCTATTTTATATATTTTTTTATGAATGGGAGACTATAAAGTCTGAACATAAAAGGAAGACAAATATAAGGAGTACACATGTAAATCTGGAATTTTTGTTTGTGTACTTCAGGCCTAATGTAATTTGTGGCATAGCAATGGACAACATGCATTCAAACTAGTAACCTGTCCAGTTTTACACCTGTGTCTCTACAAAATCTCAGTGTTTGCTAGAGTTTACCTCCAGCTGCCATACTGTAAGAAAACTGATGTCGAGTTTCCATTTTCATTGTAAATAAAAGCCCACAACTGGTTCTGATTAAATTGAAGAAATACATGGAAAATACACATATACTTTTTTTTTTTATAGTTTCTACTCAGATTTGGGGCCTGTTTTTTTTTCTTTTATAAAGGGTTTTCAATGCATTCTCATGAAATAAAGAAGGAATGTGAATCATTCATGTTATCTGGGAGTGCTTGCTTGTATGTCTCGCTTTCAGTCCATTGGCCCCTGCTCGTCTATAACTGGATTAGGGGCCGGCAAGCTTTTCGAACTGACAAATACTCCGTGAGCTGCTCCAGTCAGGCTCTCGCTCTTTAACAGAAAAAAGGGGCTTATCTGTGATTGAGTTTAGGAATAGGTCCATCTCCTGTATGATTACTTTATCTGCTCCTTGGGAGAGGTGGGATTATCTAAACATGGGGTAGATGCCGGTCAGCCCCAGAGCGGGTTCTTTCATTCAGGCTAAGAGGCAATCAATAGTTAGGGTGACCATATGGCTCCAGAGTCACCCGAACACTTTGCCTTTTAAACTGAAAATCAGCAATTGAATTCAGCATAAGTACCTTTGCTAAATTTAGTATTATTCCTTCATTACAATACAATACAATATCATGGAATAAAAGCTTATATATATTTGTATTGTAAGTCTCTATTGTGTTTATTATAAAGCACAAACCTTAATCTAAATAGATTAATTTATATAATTTTATTTCACTCTACTACGCCACTGATGATGTATGGGATATACACTCACCTAAAGGATTATTAGGAACACCATACTAATACTGTGTTTGACCCCCTTTCGCCTTCAGAACTGCCTTAATTCTACGTGGCATTGATTCAACAAGGTGCTGAAAGCATTCTTTAGAAATGTTGGCCCATATTGATAGGATAGCATCTTGCAGTTGATGGAGATTTGTGGGATGCACATCCAGGGCACAAAGCTCCCGTTCCACCACATCCCAAAGATGCTCTATTGGGTTGAGATCTGGTGACTGTGGGGGCCAGTTTAGTACAGTGAACTCATTGTCATGTTCAAGAAACCAATTTGAAATGATTCGACCTTTGTGACATGGTGCATTATCCTGCTGGAAGTAGCCATCAGAGGATGGGTACATGGTGGTCATAAAGGGATGGACATGGTCAGAAACAATGCTCAGGTAGGCCGTGGCATTTAAACGATGCCCAATTGGCACTAAGGGGCCTAAAGTGTGCCAAGAAAACATCCCCCACACCATTACACCACCACCACCAGCCTGCACAGTGGTAACAAGGCATGGTGGATCCATGTTCTCATTCTGTTTACGCCAAATTCTGACTTTACCATCTGAATGTCTCAACAGAAATCCAGACTCATCAGACCAGGCAACATTTTTCCAGTCTTCAACTGTCCAATTTTGGTGATCTTGTGCAAATTGTAGCCTCTTTTTCCTATTTGTAGTGGAGATGAGTGGTACCCGGTGGGGTCTTCTGCTGTTGTAGCCCATCCGCCTCAAGGTTGTACGTGTTGTGGCTTCACAAATGCTTTGCTGCATACCTCGGTTGTAACGAGTGGTTATTTCAGTCAAAGTTGCTCTTCTATCAGCTTGAATCAGTCGGCCCATTCTCCTCTGACCTCTAGCATCAACAAGGCATTTTCGCCCACAGGACTGCCACATACTGGATGTTTTTCCCTTTTCACACCATTCTTTGTAAACCCTAGAAATGGTTGTGCGTGAAAATCCCAGTAACTGAGCAGATTGTGAAATACTCAGACCGGCCCGTCTGGCACCAACAACCATACCACGCTCAAAATTGCTTAAATCACCTTTCTTTCCCATTCAGACATTCAGTTTGGAGTTCAGGAGATTGTCTTGACCAGGACCACACCCCTAAATGCATTGAAGCAACTGCCATGTGATTGGTTAGTTAGATAATTGCATTAATGAGAAATTGAACAGGTGTTCCTAATAATCCTTTAGGTGAGTGTATATGTGCTGTATTGGGATGTCCCAGATATATTTTCAATCTTAAAAGAAAACAATCAAGTTAGTTCAATGATAAAGTTAAGAAAAGGTAGTATTTGTGGCTGAATGTGTATATAGAGAAATTGTCTGACTAATTGCAGGGAAAAAAGCAGTGTTCTTCTCCAGCAAATTGCCTGACAACCCTAATTCAAATTGTCAAATAGAGGCTCAAGGCACAAGTTTTGAGCTGCCAAGAAAATGTTACCGTGTTCACGTATCGACAGCAAGGAACTCGAGTGCAGGATGTGACCTACAGACTGGCTTCCAATCCTGTATATGCCATCACCAGCTTTATTAAGGAGTTTCCAGGGTGTGGTGTGCGATAGGCCAAACGTCATGGGGGATGATTTTTAGTTCACAAACAGCTTCTTTCTTATGGCTTCTTAGAAGCCTGCAGGTTCAGAGTGTTAGCAGTTTAATCCGCATCAAACCCTGCGACAGGCACAATAGTTTGGGCTGCCGGGTTTCTGGGTCCACAGTGCAGTAAATTGTGGATGGTTTTGATTATGCAGGCTATGGAGATTATGAGATTGGTCTCTTCCCTACTGAAGAAGCCCACAGCTGTAATGGTGATCTGGGTTGACAAACTGCAGTTCACAAAATGGGTGAACAAGGGAAACATTCATTGTCAAATTCCAACTGAGAAAATGTGGAAAACAAATACCTAGTGTGCCCCTTGGCAACATGTCTCTCCCTCAGAACCCCTGTTAACAGCCTCCAGGACAAATCTCAGCTAACCATTTTTTGCCCTTATCCTTGTGGAAAACAGCACACAACAAGCCAGGGCTTTATATTGCAGTTTTATACCTGTTGGAAACATGGAATTCGACAGCTTTACGTGGAACGAGTGGTTTCCATTAGCAGGCGCATTTCACACATGCTGAGCTTAATTAAATTGATTTGCCTTTGATTCACGCATGTGGTCTTTGTCAATATATGGTGTAGGGAAGGAAATCCATGGTCTACCAATCAGTCCATAAAACATGACAGCCCAACAAGCACCTCAAAGAATGTAATTGATTCAGTTCTTATCAACCCACACATATCTTTGGAGCGGGCCGCCACAATCTTTGGTTATGAGTCCCTGTAGACTTTTGGTCTCGGCCCTTTCAGAGTTTGCAGGTAACAGCCTTGTAATTGTAGAGTTTGAGTTTCAGTTCGGAGGTGTAAATTTAAATTCTGAACAGGTCTCTGAGCTCATTACATAGGTGAGCAGTAGAGTACCTCTCAAAAGCACAGACACACATGTCATTAATCAGGCAATATCTTATGACAATTGAGGAAGACTACCTAAGATAAACAACACATAGGCAACACAATTGAAGTTGAGCTGCACTTACTCCCCATATACTCTCCATATGTTGTGGCAGTGCTTGGAGAAAATTTTGGACAAACTTTTGGGCACACTTTTGGATCAGCTGTATAAATATGGCCTAAAATACATAAACAGGAAAGATCAGTGTACACTACTGATTTATTTGATATCACTTGTTGTATACCGCCACCTCCTTGTACCTCACGATACACCCAATGCGTGGCAACATCTCATTGGCTCATATTTCTTAATTACACTATCATAACTGTATGTGTGTCCTGTACAAGTTTAGTCCACATAAAGGCCTACTCTTGAAAGCTCCCAGGTGGCCCAACCAGTGAACTCTGAACGCATGCTGTGTGCCCTGCTGTCCAGAAAGTGCTGCTTTAAATCTGGACTATATCATAGCTGATTGTAAATGGGATTTCCTACTGGGAGGCTCATGATTGGCCAAGCTCTACCAGGAGTTGGTTGGAGGCTTGAGATGCTCAGGGTTTCCTCATGCTTGGCACACCAGCAACCCCTCTAACTTTCTGGGCACCCATGATCCCACAGTGTTAACATTAAGAGCTGCATCAGTCCTCCGTACAGTAGTCAAGCTCTATGGATTGTGCATGATGATGCAGGCGGATTGGTGGTGCACGTGTCAAGGGGGTGCGCGTAAGCTGTCTGCAACCCTTCCGTGTTGGACCGGCATCATAGCGGTGACCTGAGATGATGAACAATGGTGAATCTAAATTGGGAGGGTATTCTCTTATTAATTTTTTTTGCTTTTGCAAAGAATATTAGTATAGTAGGTCTTTACCACTTGTGCTACAATCAGAACAGTTGGAAATGCATACGCGAATGCTGCATGAAACAAGACCGGTTAGTGAAGAAAAATAGGATTTTCTGCATCAAAAAAAAATAAATAAATCTGCAACTAAAGATCAATTGGCACACATCCTAGCTTTCCTTAGTCAGCTTCTTGAATAAAAAGCAGGAGGGGGTGCTAAAAGAAACAAGATGAGGGAGGTATGATCCATAAAAGCCTAAAGGTATGTTTAGAAAGACAGCCAAGCCGGAGAGGGTCTGGTTTAAGCTTACATTTTTTCCTCCCCTTTTCCTTGCTGGCTGGCTTTCTCTCTGCCAGCTGCAGGGTAAGAATTTGTGAATGGCTGCAGCGAGGAATGGCAAGTGAATGCGGTATTAATCCGGGGGATGGCAGTACGGCTGTGCAGACCTCAGCACTGATGTGATTAATGCCAGTTGAAAGAACTCCTTCGGGTGTCTGCACGCGATTCCACTTGCCAGGCCCAGACTGCGTCTCCCTAATGCCAGTGGACAGGTTTACAGAAGTAGAAAAAACAAGTACTTTTGAACTCTCTCTCTTGCTCTCTTTTCTTCCTGTTGTTCCCAATCACTTAATGTAAAATACAAAGCACTGATATTAAATAAAGTTATACATTTACAAACAACAGCAGAAAATAAGTGGCATGCTTCTATGTGAGGAATCTCTCTGAGGCAATGCATCTAGAGACACAGATGTTGCTTTTGCATCTTCCTCGATCGGCCAGGGACCAAGGCTAAATCACTGCCGCACTCCAATGCTGATACAAGCAATTTTGCGAAAGTCTACAGTGCAGCAGATTGTTTGCAGTACTGTCTGTAATTTCCACTGCTCCCACCAGACTAAAAGAATGAGATGGGCTCACACTGGTAAAACAGGGCACCTCAACTGTGATGGAGAAACAAATAACCCAGTATTCAACATGCCTCTAAATTATCATCACCAGTTTCTGCCCGGTCTTATGCCGACATTATTGGAAAGCAGCAACACGACACATCCAAGCTGGCTGAAAGCAGTTCTGAAATAAGGCTGAGGGCTGATGGCCAGGGGGGTACTGAAGGACCCTTTCAACATTAATTAGAGACAGACACAGGGCTTCAGTGTGTTCTACTATCAATCCAGTACACGGATGGTCGTGACACTCCACTGCAGTGCACTTTCACATCGTTCACGCAGCAGGCTCTTGTACATAAGCCAAAACCACAGGCTTGATATTTTCTCCGATTCTTATTTGGAGTTAATGTGCATGCACAGACACAGAGTTCAAATTCACATGGAAAATAGGCCTGCTTGTCTGCTTGCATGTGAAGGGAGCCTGCAGCTTCTTCATCCGATGAAGGATCAGACAGCTAGGGATTGGTTGAAGCTGGTCTCTAGCCCTGCACTGCCTGTAGTAAACATACACTTAAATTATATTCTGGGGCAGCTGTTGCTGGTCTTTCAGAGTCATGTACCAAGACACCCATATTTGAAATAGCTAATGGTATACAGTTACAAAAGTGTAAGAAGTTGATTAGCATTAATTGCTGTGGAGATTACACTTACATCGTCTTATCTCAGTCCCAACAACTGGCATCTGTACTGCTTTCCTTGGGCTGAACCAAGGTTTGACAAACACAAAGACATCATTGGTAATACGTGTAGTTTAATGAACAACACTATTGCAAATATACACACTACAATTTGATTATTTATGGTGTCTGTGCCCCATAGAACACTGAATGAGTAGATATACAACACTTAATACAAAATAAATGTTTCAATCTCGGTATATATATATATATATATATATATATATATATATATATATACACACACACACACCGATCAGCCATAACATTATGACCACCTGCCTAATATTGTGTAGGTCCCCCTTTTGCCACCAAAACAGCCCTGACCCGTCGAGGCATGGACTCCACCAGATCTCTGAAGGTGTGCTGTGTTATCTGGCACCAAGACATTAGCAGCAGATCCTTTAAGTCCTGTAAGTTGCGAGGTGGGGCCTCCATGGATCGGACTTGTTTGTCCAGCAAATCCCACAGATGCTCGATTGGATTGAGATCTGGGGAATTTGGAGGCCAAGTCAACACCTTGAACTCGTGATTCATCAAGACAGGCCACCTTCCTCCATTGCCCCGTGGTCCAGTTCTGATGCTTACGTGCCCATTGTAGGCGCTTTCAGCAGTGGACAGGGGTCAGCATGGGCACTCTGACTGATCTGCGGCTACGCAGCCCCATACGCAACAAACTGCGATGTAGTGTGTGTTCTGACACCTTTCTATCAGAACAAGCATTAACTTTTTCAGCAATTTGAGCTACAGTAGCTCATCTGTTGGATCGGACCACACCACACGCTCCCCACGTGCATTAATGAGCCTTGGCCGCCCATGACCCTGTCGCCGGTTCACTGCTTTTCCTTCCTTGGACCACTTGTGATAGGTACTGACCACTGCAGACCGGGAACACCCCACAAGAGCTGCAGTTTTGGAGATGCTCTAACCCAGTTGTCTAGCCATCACAATTTGGCCCTTGTCAAAGTCACTCTGATCCTTACGCTTGCCCATTTTTCCTGCTTCTAACACATCAACTTTGAGGACAAAATGTTCACTTGCTGCCTAATATATCCCACCCACTGACAGGTGCCATGATAACGAGATTATCAGTGTTATTCACTTCACCTGTCAGTGGTCATAATGTTATGGCTGATTGGTGTACACATATATATATATATATATATATATATATATATATATATATATATATATATATATATATATATATATATATATATATATAACTTTGCTGTAAGCCAAACCTTTACTTGAGCAAGATAAAATGTATACTACTGGAAGAATTCTGTACACAACTCCTGTCCCACTGTTCAATTAACTCTCAAGGCTAAACCCAAAAACTATACCCTCAGCACTGATTTGTTACTATCTGTTTAAAACCACCTCTTTGCAAACCAATTTGAGGATTACATCCACATCACTTTAGATGTATAAAATGTGTAATACGATAATAAGCACCAGTTCTCATCTCTCAAACTGGATTGTTCGGCGCTGGAGTACACAGATCTCATACAGTAATTTTTGCTGCATCTCAGCTTTCCTTGGGTAATCCTAACAAAGTAATATTCACTCTGTATAGGGATTGACAGACACCACGATGTGGAATAATATCATGACCTGTACAGTGGGTGAAACATTTAAACCGGCGAACACATGGATCTCATTTTGAGCAGTCATTTGCTATAACGGCATCAAACAGTAAAACAGTCGTGACAAGAAAAGTGGGTTTTACTGGAGTGCATTGACATTATCGCCAACTTGAAATAATCAGCTTAACAGCCTCACCTTCACTCCAAGTGGGGTTGAAAGGGGGGTTAACGGAACCTGGGGAGTAGAAGTATTGGTATTAGGCTTAGTATTAGGACAAAGGCCTAGATAATTATTCCGTAGAGCAATTAGAATCACGCTCTAATTAGTCTGTAAATTAATTGAGTGAATAAATGCATAATGAAGGGATGAATGAATGGTGTAAGCATGTAGGCCAAGTTCTCAAACTTAAAAAGAAATGTAAAAGGAATACGGCAACACAAATAACATCTTCAAGCTCAACAAGAAAACTACACAATGGGTAGGAGTCCACCTTCGTATTCGTTTCCTATCTCTGTGCTGGGCAAATTTGGGAACTTTACGGAAAAATATTCCAAAAATAGTTTCTCTGGTTAGCGAGTTGACAAGTTGACAAGGTGGGGATATCATTTTCCCATGAAGCCAAATGTTCTTCTGAGTTCTTCTGTGTGTAATAAGAATAAAGTAAGAATGACTCTTATCTCAGAGTCACTCACAGTCGATTCCTAATGTGACACAGAGTCTTCTGGCTTTTGTTGCAAATTAAATCAGTTTCTTGACTGGTCCAAATACCAAATTAACTGGACAAACTTAATACTTCCATCCCAACTGCAATAGGCTTCTATAGGTAGTGTACCTTAAATCGACTGTGAAAACATCTCAAACTCAACAAATTAGCAGATACATTGCATCACAGAGAGCGCCAACTGGAACAAAAAACAAATGGCACCGCAAGCCTCCAGGAAGAGAGTTTGAAACCCCTGGAATATGATTTAGTTTGGAATAATAATACAAAAGTATATAGCATCAAGATTAGCTGTTGAAGTCAAAGCATGTGTCCTGAACTTGATTGGCATTTCCCTTTAAATATCATTGCCCCTGGTGACTATCAAAATACAAATGCTACAAACTAGGAATAAACGTTTGATCAGTTCTTACAAAATGCAATAGAGTTTCAACTTATGTTCTATGTTGTTCAATGGAGTGGTTGCTAAGTGAAAACTATTGACTTCTCCAACTTATCTAAACTGAAGTGAATACTCTGCTACCTGTACATTGCTTTGATTAGAAGTGCCTCATAAAAGTAGGCTAATGTTATCATTATTGTTAATAATCACAAATCTCCCCCTTTTGAACTGTAGTTAAAACAGTACCAAAAATATTGGCCACTACTGTCCTGTATTACTAAATTGAACCAAACAAAAGCTAAATAACAAAATGAAAATTAATTTGAGGAAGTTCATACAAGTGTCCCAATTACCCCCCATCCCCACCCCTTTATCCCACAGCATCTCAAAGCAGAGTGGAGAGACTAGACAGCAGCATGTCATTTTTAGATCTGTTCATTTCATTTAGCTGTCTCTTGCACTCTGCTCTCCTTTACCATAGATAATGTCACTGTGCGTTCATGTAATCCGAAACTCTTTAGGCCTTGGCTGTGCTCCATATCTGAAACCAAACAACAGTGCTGACCCCCCCTTAACCCCACCTTAATCTCTGCCCTGCACAGGCACAGCACAAGAAGCACTGAAAATATTACTCAGTACTTGTTAGCCCAGCCGATAGGATCTGCTTTAACCCTGGATGACTGCGTGATGGATTGTTGGCATGGCACCAAGGTTTGGATACTGAGGAGCCAAATTAATAACGCTTGGATGGCGCTATCAACAAGAAGTTAGACAGGCCAATCCAAAACAGAGCCAGTTCAGAAGATAGTGGAATGAATGCAAAAAAAAAAAAATATAGGAAGGAATATCAGCAGGCATTGCCTGAGAAGGAGACCAGAAAAAAAGAGAAAGAGGGAGAGAAAGAGACAGAGACAGAGATGCTGTGCGTGCAATTGTTATTACTAATATCCAGACCTTGGACAAAACAGGTATTTCACATTGAAAACAAAACTCAAACATATACCTAGTCTAACTGTTACTTTACATTTTTAATTGAACCAATCACAAACAACAGAAACCAAAACAAAACAAAAATAAGTTTACATTTTCAGACTGATTTTCACTTTGCGTTTCTTTATTTCTATTTTGCATATACTTGACACTAAGTATAGATATATATTTTGAATCAAGTGTATTAATTCAAACGTGTTATACTGGAACTAATATTATTCAGCTTGGCTTGGTTTCTTTTGATTGTTTTAGAAGCCTCAATATCAAAGGCCAAAGTTTAAAAGACGTTTAAAAATATAATCAAAATGGACATGTCATTTATTACCTTAATTGGCCAAGCAATTGTGAAAAAAACATACAATAAAAAGAGGTTAGCTTAAACAGATTCAGAGACACGGCAACTTGATTGTCAGCAGTTCTTTTCAATACTCACGACTGTGACTCTCTCAGTACTGAAGTATTGCTCCAATACAGCTGCAGAGTGTAATTTGTTTCCATAGAAAACACCATAGCTAATGAGTTTCATTAAAATCTCTGAAAGTGCTGTGTTTGGGGTACCCTGATTGGTCATGGACTTACTCTATTATAGTGTGCTTATTTTAAGATTACCATCTGGCCCCATAATCCCCAGGACGCACTGAGACAGGACAGGTTTTGAAAGTGGCTCCTAAATTGCAGGAAATGAACACATACAAGTTAGAGCTAAACCTTTTCGCTATTGTTGCTTGATTGTGGCTAGGCAGTCTTACAACTGAATATAACTATCCCACCTGGCCTTTTCTGGAACTCTTTCAAATAGATTTTTCTTAAGTATTTGTTTTTATTATCCTGCCCCGCCCCCTCTGCCCCCACCCCGCCCCAAAAAAAAACAACCCAAAAACAACTGGCGGCAAACAAGCAACAGTGATACGTCTCTGATGGAGGACATTTTTTTGCTTTTTGTTGTATTTTTACAATGATGGACAGGTTCATTCCATCCTTGGTGTCACGTTGGTGGGTATTTTCAAGTCTTAAGAAGTGATTGCTAAAAAACTGATATGAAACCATATATTCATGGCATACTCCACATGTATTCAGATTTCTCTTATTCAGAGTGAATTAAACACGAACCACCATTTATCACAATGTGTAACCCGCCATTTTGGACAAGGCAAGATCAGGATAAAAGTAATTTACACAATTCCTGAAGAGAAAACACACCAATTGTTGCCTGTCCATTACCTGGTACCATTGCCTTAGCTACCTGAATGATATTCATTTTCAGAGTGAGTATCTAAGTGTTGGCCCAAACCCAAAATGGTATGGAAAAATAGGTTTGGGCTTCGTAAGCTTCGTGATTTAACAATTGTTTTCGGCCCAGCCCTTGAGAAGAAATTTGACAGTTGTCTTGCATATATCTCTCAAAATGTTTTTACCAAAGAAAAAATCATTACAAAGACATGTTCCCCCACAAAGGGTTCAAAAATCCAAGCCGACACTAGTTCTAAAACAACATGAGACGATTCCATTTCAAATTCTTTAACCCCCTCCCTCTTTTAAAACCACCTACATACCTCACCTGTCTTCCATCTGTCAATATGTCTCTCTCTATACCACCTCCAAATTGAATGCTGACCTTCTCTTTTGCCAATTTCAATACCTGTCCCAGACTTGGCAGTAAAAAGAGGGAAGTCAAGCATATATACCACACTTTCATACCACATTACAAATCAGACCATGATGTCACCTATCAATAGTTTAATTTTTGGTGAGATCTGTATCTAGAAAAACAACAGTTTTCTGAAAAAACTGCAGCCTCCCTTTGGCCTTGGCTATACTTTGCACATATTCATCTGGCACTGTGAATAACGTAGTTGTTCCTTTGGCTGTGGTAAGAGGCAGAGAGAGAGTGATTCTTCATTTAGTCTGATGAAAATGTTTGGAGTAAAAGTAAAGAATATGCACTGAAATTAAACTGATGCATGATAACAATATGACTGCACAAACGAGATTAAAAATGAATTGACAAAACCCTAACAGTACCCATTGCGTTTTAATGGTGCAACTAAAGTAAATGGTTTCAATTTGATTTGTTTAAATAAATAACTCGTAGCTCGGAGCTTGCTGCAGTGTCTGTTGAATTTCAACAATAATGCTTGGCAGGCCTTAATCTCAATGACTGTTTATTCGACATTTAGCACAACGTTAAGCACCCTCCTGATCACATGTGCATCTGTTGGCTCTCAGAGAATGTCTTAGCATTTTCCCATTACAGTATGTATATTATAACCTAGCCATCATGCAAGCCCCTTAAGCTAAATAGTCAGCTGGGGAGAAAAACAGAAAGAAAAGCCACACTGTATCCCGAAACAAGAACAAATGGCCATATCGACCTAACTGTAGCCCACACTCTCGACATACAAAACACACAAAGAAAGATCTGTTGCTCGGCGGCAACAACAACTACTCACATTGTATTTAAATGTTTTGAATAAGGTTATTAATGCATACATTTTAATGCATTCCTGTTAGAAGTAAAACAATATATAATAACAAAAATCTCTGAATCATTATATGGGACATTGAACAGATTTTAAACAAATAATATGAATTGTACTTTATTTTGGCACAATTGTGTTTAATAAATATATAACTTGATCTCCAGAGCTTTCATTCATGATATGGACTAGTACACTTGGAACGTCATGGGGCTGTATTTTCACACACTGTGAATATTTGCTTGTAATGTTTGAACAGCACCTTGTAAATATGAACACAAATAAATATGTATGAAAGAAGTCAATAAGTATTATAACATCTTATCATAAAGCAGATGAATAACCATCTTTGAAGGTTTTTACAGCTCCAGAAGATTAAAAATCAATATGTGGTCTTAAGGCTACATCTTGAACTTATACTGATTTTAAACGGCAGGCGTGGTACTTCTTGGAATAATCCATTTGCTTGTGTGAATAAATAAATAAATAAATGCAAATTCCACCAGAGCCCACATTTGTTTTAAATCAACCTCTCATTAAGACAGTAGTCTGAAATGCAAGAGGAGCTCAGGTTGTCATGCGGTTCTCATTAAAATCATTTGTAAAATCCCGGCCATAAAATGAAATCACAAGGCATGCTGCTTTAATTTAAATTATTAGGAAGGTTCATTTTTATTTCTGTTATATATACACAGTATATATATATATATATATATATATATATATATATATATATATATTTTTTTTTTACATTTTAAGGTGAAGTGGAGATGGAGACAATTTGACCTTCGTTTCAGGGGTTTGATTCCCAGGCCACAATTGGCTGAATGTTACATATAATGGGGGGACTTCCCATAACCGGGAACTGATCTGTCCCACACATGTTTCTCTGTAATTACGGAGAGAAATCCCAACCTGGGGAGCAGCCACTTGGGGGAACTGAAGACAGCAGGTTCGGCTCCGATTTGTTTCGGCCGAGGCACGAAATTCAAGTAAACAGTTGCACATGGCTGCTACTGACATAATAAATCAATTCAGCACATAAATAACTTAAGGATTTGGAAATAACAACGGCCTATGGAACACAAGAACAATAGCATACACTTACACACGTATAGCATTCCATGTCAAATGCAGGCAGTTCTAATATTTATGTCTGCAACTCCACACATATGTAAGGGCTCGATGGCTTCTCCCATCTGAGGAGTAGCTCACCTGTCAGATATGAAACCGAGACGTTATCATTTGATAATACCATATCAAGGAGGCAGTGGGCTTTCTCCAAGCAAAGTAAACAACCACAAACAAACCCAGTTAAGTCCTGAGTGTTTTCTGATTCCCGTCGGATAGAACATTATCTCGCTTTCTGTTTGACATGGCGTTCCAGATGGTTGAAAACCTCACTGGAGAGCCATCTGCGATTATGTGCAGCCCACATGTACTCCCGGACCAAAAAACTATTTACTTTATCTTTTCCCCCGGTTTGCAACTGTCGCTAATATGCCAAAGCGCTGTAAACAGGATACAGCATCCCTGTGCTCTATCTTCTAATGGCATTCTCAGATTGTTTTCCCACATGCTCAGAGATCCTATCTGCCTCGAATCTGTTCCCTGGATTTAGCTGGCAGAGATAGAGTGCCATTCTCCAGGAAGGCAGAACAGAACAAGAGGAAGGCCATTAAAACAGGACCAACATGTATAAAACAACTTATTTGGATGGCATACTCGGGAGACATTTGTTTTAAGCACTGAACCTACATGGAAAACGGATTGGCCTTCCTGTGTACTATGTTAAAAGTTGTCAACAGCTGGAATTGGATTTATCTTTTGTTGTTTTACTTTGTATTCTTATTATTTATTTCTTATCCTTATCCTTATTCTTACTCTCACAACTCAGAATTACCCACTGTCAGTTAACTCACCCTACTTTACTAACACAGGAAGGATACAGTCAACTGCAAATATATCTGCTTCTTGTCCAGAGTGCAAAAAACTGTGCTATTGTATTGTTGGGTGAACTTGAAGCAGATCTCATTCAGAACACTGTGGAGTTCACAGATTTACCACCTCCCAACTTACTTTATTCAGATATTACATAATGAAAACAAAACCAACGTTAACTTGGCATGGTGTTCAAAGTTTCTTTATGAAGCCTGTTACAAGTTCATCAAATAATTGGTCCTGTTCGGGCATTCTGAACCGAACTGGAACAGAAACCAGAGGACACAGTGGCTCTACATGACCACGGGTGAAAATCCTGAGGGAGAATGAAAAATCATGGCAGATCCATTCAGGCACATATACTCCTGAAAAGTAGTTTTTGTGTGCAAAATATGGATGCATTATTTTTCTGTCCCCTTTCATTGAACAGATACTGAAATTCGTTTCTCTGTGTCCTGCTGGGTGGTACGCACTCTGTTTGCAGGATGTTCATAAAATTCATAAATGCTAGCAGCCTATGTGGATGGCCTATCATTTCGGCACTTTAATGGATGAGATAATTGCTGGCAAGCTGGTTGTGACAGGACTCCACCCAAGACAATGGCACCAGCCTGGTCTCTTCTCCCGGCTGCCATACAAGCCAGCTATGGAATTATCCCTCTGTTTGCACCAGCTCGTCTGTCACACCCTGACTGCGAGAGGCTTTCAAAGCCCAATGACAGGCCACAGAAAGAAAAGGCTCAGGTTTCACACACATACACACATACATGCACACAAACACTTTCACAGACACACACCTGCCTTATAAGAATAGGCAACCTCAATTTGGGGATCATAAACCTGTGACAAAACACCAAAGTGTAATAGGGAGAAGCCACAAACACATCCACCATAGTAACATGTGGCCTTGTGCATCAGAGAGATGGAGAATGATGACATTTCTACAGGGTGGCACCTTGTGGAAGGTTCAACAATGTCACTTTTTTGGGGGGGGTGGTGGTGCTCCATTTAATAACAATGCTAATTCCAATCTTGACTCTTGGATTGGTTAATTTAATGCGTTTCAAACCCCTGCAGGAATTTGACAGTGTCCACATCTTTCGGAAACCTTCGTGATTCTGCTGAATTTCTTAACTTATAATTTTAGAGAAGCTGGGATATTGTTATGGTGCTGGCTTGGTAATTCTTCCCATATTTATGCAATTCTAGACGTTGGTTTCTTCAAATGGTATTTTTAAGACACTGTTGAAATACAGAACACAGACAATTGGGGTAAACAGATACAAGATTAAAAGACAAACTCAAAGGGTCTCTGTATCAACTAAAAAAATAAATAAAACTAACACAAGACCAACAGTAATGAATAAGAAAAACAAAAAATGCAATTCATGCTCAGATTTCTCATGTGTGCTAACTTTAGGTTTCCTTTTCACAGAGCAAACTGCTGAGATGCATTTTAAGCTGTGTGTATAAGGCTAAAATCTGTAATGCACTTCCTATATCTTCTATACAGGGAATATAAAGGGCTAAATTCCATTCAAAGTTGAATAATAACCATCTGCTGCCATTGACACTGGGCCGAATCATTCTGTATATGTGGATCCAACACCAATTTAGACAATCAATGTATTTTTCACTGATCTGGCCCTTTGGAATACATCCTAAAACTTTATTGGGCTTTATTTGGGGATACATACATGCCTTGGATAAGTCCAAAGCCCAAATCCTTCATGGGCACAGTTAATATATTATTTTCAACTATAATGCTTAGTTCTGGAATGCTGTGTTTCTTTGTTTTGAGATTAGCAAACATTTCAGTCATGGGGGAAGATAGTAAGTGAACTACGTTGAGCAATGCACAATGTTCTCCCTCTGTATTTATGACTGAGTCATGAAAACTGAAGACAGAGATAGGCTGTAGGCACCAAGGGTCACTTGGCGCCATACAGAAGACAGAAAACACAGATAAAGGGAGGGGGAGTCTGTCTGGAGGAATCCGTGTAAAGGAACAGCGTAACCGGATTGGTCCGAAATCAACATAAGTTCACTTAAAACGATTATATCTCAACCACCTTGTCAACACAGTTTTATATTACAAAAAAAAGACAAGAAAGAGGAAACTATGGCATTAGTGTATATATAGTGACAGAGGAGTGATAGAATCTTGGCTTTCTGTAAATGTTGGACTTCAATACTGTATTTGTGGTAGAAACACAGACAAGAAGAGGTGGTGGGGTTGGACTGTCTACTCAAAACAACCTCAGTATGATTTAACTCAAACCAGAAGGGATGTTATTATTTATTATTTTTATGCCAGAATATGTATGGGTCAGTCTCTTGGAATCCCAATCTACTGATCTTAATATGAGGGTAGCATCCAGAATTCAATTCTAGTACAAGTATGACATGATGACACAAGGAACGCAATCTGATCCCAAATGCAAGCTGAAAAGAAAAGCTGTGGCTTCAAAATCCTGCCTCAACAGATTGATATGCCGTTTATATTTTTTTCAATAACCGAGACCAAATTAAATATTAAGATATCGGTGAACTCTTTGAGAAAGGTGGAAAATTGAGTAATTTATGAGGAGAAAACAATGAGAGACAGGAGCATTACAGGACATCGGAGTACTTAAAAGAGAGATCACCTGGGTCTGATGGCATCACTGTAATTGTATTTAAACAGAAAGGATATTACTCACAGGCCAATTCCAAAGATTTATGAATACCCAGTAAAAGAAGGAGATGGCCAGCTGTACGTATTAACCATCTGCAAAAAGTGGGGGGCAGCACCAAACCAGATAATTATAGAGCAGTAGGTCATAAACCTGTTACTTGAATGGAAGCATACAGTAAGAATTGAATAAGAACACAGACCTATGATTACTTTCATGACACGAGTTTAGGAAAGGTAGTCTCCAAACCTTTTAAAAGTCATCAAAGCAGCAGCAACCCAAATGAACAGGAACTGAGGGTGGCCACCCTCTTGTCCACAGCTTGTTACTGGTTACTGGTTCCACCACTTGTTACTGGTATGCCAATCTTATTTTGATGTGAGTTGAACAGTAGACCTTTTTTGTTCCATATAAATATTACTGTCTTCTATCATGTCTTCACATTTTCTTTTTAAGTTCAGCAGGAATATGAATATACTGCCCTAACACATCACACTGCCTTCCAACATCTGATTCAGGGAACTTGTATGTGTCTGATTTGACTATTAAATCAATTTTGTTCCTGTGACCCTTGTCAAAAGTGCTTGCTCAGAGCTTTAATGAGGTACACTGCTACTAGATTACAGCTTTATCAACATGAAATACATAGACTGACATCAGAAATTGCCTCAATGATAATCAGCTGCCTTAATGATTCTGAATTAGCTTTACCTTCCGTAAAGAAACCTTTCAAGTGGCATCCAAAAGTAGAAAGTCCTGAATAGGTTATGCAGATAAACTCTTGTTTAACTTGTTAATGGTGCTAAAGAAAACTTTTTTGTAACAGTGATCTCTTTGCCACTGTGAATGTACACTTCCTGTCTTGTAGTGTATAAGGGCCTAGCTAAAGAGAACAGGCTAAAAAGAGTTGCATAATGAGTGAGGAAAGGCTTATACATTTTGACTCTGCCTTAGTACCATTAGTACCAGCAGCCTTTGCAGAAAGGAGAAACCAAATGGGAGTAAAGGCGAAGTGTAACACTATACAACTGGATATGCTGCGTTGAAAATAAATGAAACCGAAGCAAAACACCATCAGTTGGAGAGATTATGCTTCTGCATGGCTTCCCTTTGGGGGCAAACGATGAGTGTTGTGGTCAGATGACTAAGCAGTCACAATGACTTGAAACATCTGCAGGAGTCACGTTTTGATTGCTTTCCTGACTTTTCCCTACAGCCTGATCTTTTGTAATTGTATTACTCACCGAATGTGCAGAGCTACCACGGCTTAAAACATGAACATAAAATGCTGACATAAAATGCAGTTGCTTACCCAGGCCTTTATATCAAGGGCAAAAGATGCTCACTATGTTCTGCATGTGCATGCAAGAAGCTAATGCCCTGAGTGTGAGGGTCTGTGCTGGTTGAGTTTTCAGGGGTTCTGAATGCAGACGAGTCCTTTTGTGGCTGGTGCTGTCTGTTTGGTTGAAGTTCGGTATCGAGTTTCAGGAGAACATTTTTAATAAGACTAAAAAAAGTGATAAGGTTTCAAAACTAAGTGGAAAATCCAAATAAAGAAAGCTGGCCAAGTTCAAGAAAAGGACAGAGCCCAGAATATTAGTTTCAATTTAATATCACGGTTCTGGCCCGTGGCAAGGGATTCACTGGCATATGGCTGAAGTGTAGCTCCTATAAATGTGACATTGATAAGAATATCCATAAACAGTTTAGGGTGTTATACAGTAAAATACAAACTGGTGTGGCTTCAATTTCTACTGCTAGGACTGATGGAGAATCAGAGTCACAGAAAAGCATTTAATTTAATCTGTGTTACATTTTGCAATTTAAATATTTACAGATGCAGACATGGAAAACATAAAAAGACACTGATGCAGCAGCAAGATCATATGCTAGGCACACTGTATCTTTTGACACCATGACATGAAGGAGGGGCTGCAAAGCGCCAAGGAGGAACCCATATGTTGTCCTTGAGTGAACTTGCACAGCTTGCATTAAAATAATGTGCAACGTGCAAGATTAATCATAAATGTGTTGGTTGTTGTGGTCGACATTGAATGATTCAGATATTTCATATCTTCCTGTTTTCACTGCCGATTGTTTATAGCTCTATCAGTTAGATATTAAAGAGAACATGTGGATTCAACTCTAAAAATAGCCTTTGAGTGACTTATAACAAAAGAGGAAAAATAAGAACAGTAGAATGGTTAGGTTATGATTAAGATTGCAGATGAATGCTATTCCTATACAAAACTAATTGCCCAATGGATATACTATATACACTGATCAGCCATAACATTATGACCACTGACAGGTGAAGTGAATAACACTGATAATCTCGTTATCATGGCACCTGTCAATGGGTGGGATATATTAGGCAGCAAGTGAACATTTTGTCCTCAAAGTTGATGTGTTAGAAGCAGGAATAATGGGCAAGCGTAAGGATCTGAGCGACTTTGACAAGGGTCAGAGCATCTCCAAAACTACAGCTCTTGTGGGGTGTTCCCGGTCTGCAGTGGTCAGTATCTATCAAAAGTGGTCCAAGGAAGGAAAAGCGTTGAACCTGCGACAGGGTCATGGGCGGCCAAGGCTCACTGATGCACGTGGGGAGCGAAGGCTGGCCCGTGTGGTCTGATCCAATAGATGAGCTACTGTAGCTCAAATTGCTGAAAAAGTTAATGCTGGTTCTGATAGAAAGGTGTCAGAACACACAGTGCATCGCAGTTTGTTGCGTATGGGGCGGCGTAGCCGCAGACCAGTCAGGGTGCCCATGCTGACCCCTGTCCACTGCTGAAAGCGCCTACAATGGGCACGTGAGCATCAGAACTGGACCACGGAGCAATGGAAGAAGGTGGCTTGGTCTGATGAATCACAAGTTCAAGGTGTTGACTTGGCTTCCAAATTCCCCAGATGTCAATCCAATCGAGCATCTGTGGGATGTCCTGGACAAACAAGTCCGATCCATGGAGGCCCCACCTCACAACTTACAGGTCTAGTGGAGTCCATGCCTCAACGAGTCAGGGCTGTTTTAGCGGCAAAAGGGGGACCTACACAATATTAGGTAGGTGGTCATAATGTTATGGCTGATCGGTGTATACAGCTCTGGAAAAAATTAAGAGACCACTCCAAGTTCAGAAATCAATGTTAAGTGGTCTAAATTTCCAGAGCTGTATATACATATCATTATACGAAAAAAAATAATACCTCCCAAACTAAGTCGTGGGACTGTGGGACATTGCTGCATGCAATGAAAATGTATAACAAAGCTGCCTATAGGCCTCTGTGTGCTGTCACTCAGATGAGCCCCCCCTTGCCACTGCTCATCTAGACAACACACAGACTGCACTTCCCTTTTTGCAGTAGCCAGATGGGCCTACGAGTGACCTTGCAAGTTTGGGAGCTATTTTCAATTTTTCAGATAACCAGGGTTGCATACTCAACCTCACATTATCTTTCAAGTAGAAAAAATAGCTCCCAAACAGATTATGGGTTACTGGTACCCAAACAGATGCGAGGGAGGACGATCGACAGAATCCCAGGGAAGCCACGTCCAAGGTCTGTGAGCTTCAAGGACACAAGACAAACTCTGAGACAAAACAGCACAATCAGGAGCAGAGACCCTACATTGGGTCCTGAGGCTCAACTGAACCTAGCACAGGCGCACCGATAAAGAAGGCCGGGTTTAATACATCATATGTGTGCAGTGTAGCCCAACTCACTGTAGCACAAACCTAGGACAAGGGGCTTCATTGAAAAAAGGCCCAGGACGCAGCCATGCCTTTAGTCGAATGCCCCATTAGCCATTCAGCCACTTGCAGCGAATCCACTGTGCTCCTTTCAAAAACTCGGTAGCCAAAAAGTAGGCCCCAGCTGACACTCCATTAATGCGGACATGACAGACACATATACCTGCCAGATAGATCTTGATCCAACAGCTCCTGCAAAACCCCCAAAAATGACTGCCACAGGGCACTGCCACCTCGTGAAAGGAGACTCACGCTCTGAATGTTCTGTATATTGATATGTGCAGATACAGATATAAACCACAAAAAAAAATTAAAATGACATTTCACACACCCACACACAAATTAACCCTCCCCCAGTTTTTACATATAAAAAGTCAGGAAAGCTTTCTTCTTTCAAAATACACTACTTTAGTTGAATCCCTCCAAATTGGAATAAGGTTCAATGCATATGTGTAACAATGCGTAACTCATATGAAATACAAAGATTGTAGTGCACAACCACCACTAGGATTCCTAGATTCCACTTTAAGTAAGGGTTGTTTCTCCCCTCAGACTCTGACCTACTCCTCAACACACCACCTATTCAATCAACAGCACAGAGATGTATGGTAAATCTTCCTCTCTCCTATCGTTTATCAAATCAATTCCCCTTGCCACAGTGTGCTTTATACAGATCATGTGCCAGTTTTTCTGCTAATGCTTCCATTTCACATCAAACATCTGCCAAAGTCCTGCTTCCTTATGACACACTACTGCTGTTTACAGGAACATTATGTTAATTTGATATTCAACATTTGTAAGGAAGTGACCCCTTAAGGATTTCTGGCAGCAATGGAAGCATAAATGAATACATTTGGGGAATAAAAGAAAAATAATGTTGTTTTTTTTAAATAAGAATAGTAATTATTGAATGGAAAACACAAATCTATCATCTTTTTGCACGCCTTGTTGGATCATAGAATGATTTAAAAAAAAAAAAAAAGGAAAAAAAGGAAAACCAAAGTCTGGGCTGGACAAATAAAAGGTGAGAAAATAAGGCTGAAAATGCTGGAAAAGGCTAAAATGTGGAAAATAAATCAGGAATATATTTCTTTGACATCTACACTCTAAAGACAAAACTGGAACTAATATCTCCTGAGTCAATCTTGTCATTTTTTAATGTTTTTTTTCCCCCCGTCACTTTCTTCTCCAGATTATAGTTGTCTATGATTCCAGTTAATAACAAGATGCTCCCCCAAACTGTTTGGAGAGTGAGCAAGGGAGTTTAGGAGGACAGCCAAAAGCCAAGTATCAAAGGGGTTCTGTCAAAATATTTATATGTCTTAATGTAGTGTGTCAAGTAAACGCATGCTGCTACACAACCTTGAACCCTTGATGCCCTTCTCAACCTCTAGGCTCTGTGCAGGGTGCTGGGGCTATTTTCTTTGCTGGCATCAAGCTCATGTTTCACTCTGGCTTTTATATGTGGAAACAAACTGTAAAGATTTATGTGATTTAAATATTACGCGCAAATGCACAATAGACGGCCTCAGGGGATAAAAGACACTGTGCCAATAATGTTTTCATTAGAAAACTTATCATCACATCTACTTAGAATAAATGACTTACAGACAAACAGCGCAGTTGGGAGTCATCTCTCTTACAGTACAAGACCCTGTTCAAAAACACCAGGATGACTTTCAAAGCACTCTCATCCAGGCAACATTTGTTCTGTTTTTTTCTCTCTCCCTATAAACACATTTTCCAGAATTGCCCTTCAGTGAGGGGAAAAAATCTCAATTAATCTCTTTACTCTATCCAAAAATGTTTCTTTCCTCTTCATCTGTACTATTAAAAGGTCTGTTAAGAGATACCTTAAAAAAACACAAACAAACACACACATACAGTGACTACATAATTTCTTGATTCCTTTGTCTTTATTCTTAACTGTAAAGTGTATGTAGCATTGGATACTTTAGAGAACTTAAATAATTTTCAAACATTACCCTACTATATAATGTACCTCCCTTTTTATAACTGAAGCACACTGACAGATACATTGTATTTAGTTTTGCTGCTGGGTACATATTAATGATGGATTGGTAGATAATTACAGATAATATCCTATGAATCATTTCTAGATATCCTGCCACAGTCAGGTTATGACTTTTGCATACTTAATGTAACATTTTCTTCAGGTAATTATTACAGCTATTAGCAGCTTATGTGCTTACTTTAAAGCATTGGATTTAAGACCTGAACTTGAAGCACTTGTTTCTTAGTTATCCATCTCTTAATTGAACCCTTATCTGAATAATTTACCTGTGGCTTCTTATGCACATCATGAAGTTAAATGACTATACACAGAAAGAAAGCAAGTAGCCTCAATTAACCAAATTTCTTTACATCTATCGGTTGGACTTCAAGTTGACATTTCACTCACTGGCTGCCTTCTCAGTTTTTACACCATCTACAGAGCTTTAATATCTGACACACTGTACGGTATTGGGCCAAGGCCATTTTGCCACTAATATAATTTGTTTGAAACACAAGAGAAATTATATTCCTGGGAGCCATCTGAGAGAACGGGTTAAATTGTGGGAGTCTCCCGTGGGATACAGGAGAGTTGACAGCTACATAAAAAAGGTTTCATCAATGGAAAGAAAAAAAATCACATTCAAAGGATAACTATGCTTTGTGCTAGAAGTCCTTACTGTTAATTTTCCCCAAACACATACAGTACTGTGCAAAAGTTTTAGGCAGGTGTGAAAAAATGCTGTAAAGTAAGAATGCTTTCAAAAACAGACGTTAATAGATTATATTTATCAATTAACTAAATGAAAAGTGAGTGAACACAAGAAAAATCTACATCAAATCCATATTTGGTGTGACAACCCTTTGCCTTCAAAACAGCCTCAGTTCTTCTAGGTACACTTGCACACCGTTTTTGAAGGAACTCGGCAGGTAGGTTGACCCAAACATCTTGGAGAATTAACCACAGTTCTTCTGTGGATTTAGGCTGCCTCAGTTGCTTCTCTCTCTTCATGTAATCCCATACAGACTCGATGATGTTGAGATTAGGGCTCTGTGGGGGCCATACCATCACTTCCAGGACTCCTTGTTCTTCTTTACGCTGAAGATAGTTCTTAATGACTTTCACTGTATGTTTGGGGTCATTGTCATGCTGCAGAATAAATTTGGGGACAATCAGATGCCTCCCTGATGGTACTGCATGATGGATAAGTATCTGCCTGTACTTCTCAGCATTGAGGAGACCATTCATTCTGATCAAATCCCCAACTACATTTGCAGAAATGCAGCCCCAAACTTGCAAGGAACCTCCATCTTGCTTCACTGTTGCCTGCAGACACTCATTCGTGTACCGCTCTCCAGCCCTTCGGCAAACAAACTGCTTTCTGCTACAGCCAAATATTTAAAATCCTGACTCATCATTCCAGAGCACCTGCTGCCATTTTTCTGCAACCTAGTTCCTGTGTTTTCATGCATAGTTGAGTCACTTGGCCTTGTTGCCACGTCGGAGGTATGGCGTTTTGGCTGCAAGTCTTCCATGAAGGCCACTTCTGACCAGACTTCTCCAGACAGTAGATGGGTGTACCAGGGTCCCAGTGTTTCTGCCAATTCTGAGATGATGGCACTGCTGGACATCTTCCGATTGCGAAGGGAAGTAAGCATGATGTGTCTTTCATCTGCTGCAGTAAGTTTCCTTGGCCGACCACTGCGTCTGCGTTCCTCAACATTGCCCGTTTCTTTGTGCTTCTTCAAAAGAGCTTGGACAGCACATCTGGAAACCCCTGTCTGCCTTGAAATTTCCACCTGGGAGAGACCTTGCTGATGCAGTATAACTACCTTGTGTCTTGTTGCTGTGCTCAGTCTTGCCATGGTGTATGACTTTTGACAGTAAACTGTCTTCAGCAACCTTACCTTGCTAGATGAGTTTGTCTGTTCCTCACCCAGTTTTATTCCTCCTACACAGCTGTTTCTATTTCAGTTAATGATTGTGTTTCCACCTACATATTGAATTGATGGTCATTAGCACCTGATTGGTATAATTGTTTAATCATGCACCTGACTATACAGTGAGGGAAAAAAGTATTTGATCCCCTGCTGATTTTGTACATTTGCCCACTGACAAGGAAATGATCAGTCCATAGGTGTATTTTAACAGTGAGAGACAGAATAACAACAAAAAAATCCAGAAAAAACACATTTCAAAAAAGTTATGAATTGATTTGCATGTTAATGAGGGAAATAAGTATTTGACCCCTTTGACTTAGTACTTGGTGGCAAAACCCTTGTTGGCAATCACAGAGGTCAGATGTTTCTTGTAGTTGGCCACCAGGTTTGCACACATCTCAGCAGGGATTTTGTCCCACTCCTCTTTGCAGATCCTTTCCAAGTCATTAAGGTTTCGAGGCTGACGTTTGGCAACTCGAACCTTCAGCTCCCTCCACAGATTTTCTATGGGATTAAGGTCTGGAGACTGGCTAGGCCACTCCAGGACCTTAATGTGCTTCTTCTTGAGCCACTCCTTTGTTGCCTTGGCTGTGTGTTTTGGGTCATTGTCATGCTGGAATACCCATCCACGACCCATTTTCAATGCCCTGGCTGAGGGAAGGAGGTTCTCACCCAAGATTTGATGGTCCATGGCCCTGTCCATCGTCCCTTTGATGTGGTGCAGTTGTCCTGTCCCCTTAGCAGAAAAACACCCCCAAAGCATTATGTTTCCACCTCCATGTTTGACGGTGGGGATGGTGTTCTTGGGGTCATAGGCAGTATTCCTCCTCGGCGACTTGAGTTGATGTCAAAGAGCTTGATTTTGGTCTCATCTGACCACAACACTTTCACCCAGTTCTCCTCTGAATCATTCAGATGTTCATTGGTAAACTTAAGACGGGCCTGTACATGTGCTTTCTTGAGCAGGGGGACCTTGCGGGTGCTGCAGGATTCCAGTCCTTCACGGCGTAGTGTGTTACCAGTTGTTTTCTTGGTGACTATGGTCCCAGCTGCCTTGAGATCATTAACAAGATCCTCCCGTGTAGTTCTGGGCTGATTCCTCACCGTTCTCATGATCATTGAAACTCCACGAGGTGAGATCTTGCATGGAGCCCCAGACCGAGGGAGACTGACAGTTATTTTGTGTTTCTTCCATTTGCGAATAATCGCACCAACTGTTGTCACCTTCTCACCAAGCTGCTTGGTGATGGTCTTGTAGCCCATTCCAGCCTTGTGTAGGTCTACAATCTTGTCCCTGACATCCTTGGACAGCTCTTTGGTCTTGGCCATGGTGGAGAGTTTGGAATCTGATTGATTGCTTCTGTGGACAGGTGTCTTTTATACAGGTAACAAGCTGAGATTAGGAGCACTCCCTTTAAGAGATTGCTCCTAATCTCAGCTCGTTACCTGTATAAAAGACACCTGGGAGCCAGAAATCTTGCTGATTGATAGGGGATCAAATACTTATTTCCCTCATTAACATGCAAATCAATTTATAACTTTTATGAAAAGTGTTTTTCTGGATTTTGTTGTTGTTATTCTGTCTCTCACTGTTAAAATACACCTACCATTAAAATTATAGACTGATCATTTATTTGTCAGAGGGCAAACGTACAAAATCAGCAGGGGATCAAATACTTTTTTCCCTCACTGTATGCCTACAAATCCCTTACTTTGTGCAAGTGTACTTAAATATAATCTAATAACATGTCTATTTTTGAAAGCATTCTTACTTTACCGAATTTTTTAACACCTGCCTAAAATTTTTGCATAGTACTGACATATTGTTCCTTATACATCTATGTACATTGGGGTTGTAGTTAACAAGGACAAAATCATACTGATGTAAAGTAAGTTGATTTCAATTGCCAGCCTAACCGTCCACAAATTTGGTAATACAAATGGAAGAAAAACAAAACCAGCAAGACTTGTTAATGTGGATGAGTCTTTAATTCAATCCAGGCCTGGTGTTTTTTTTCTTCTTCCTGCATATGTACAGTATGTCTGAAACACATCGTGAGTTTAGCTGACTTCCCGTACATCCTCGTAATAAACCAGGGTTTGATCTCTGCGATAAATACTGAAGAGGAAGTAGCTCCAGACGTTGGGAAATCTCTCCTTCCGTTCTGTTTACCCAAACAATATTACAGCCCAAACATGACCTACTGAGCTACTGAGCCAGACAACACTGCGGAAAGGCAGCGTCTTATGAGAACAAGCTAAAAACAGCACAGGACCTTAGTGTTATTCATAAACTATATTAGCTTGTGCATGTCCTAGAACAGGAATGGTTAGTGTTAGTGTTAGAGTACCACAATGCTAGCAGCCTTTGTAGCAGAGGTCCACGATCATTGGCCCTGGCCCAACACAGACAGTGTTACAGCCTCTCTCTAATCATCCTTTCATGAAGGCTGGAAAACATCCATTCAGAAAGGTGTTTTTGGTGAATTCAGCCACATTGAGATAATTTATACTTCAACATTTCAGAAATTGAGTAATTGGTCTCTGAATAATATGTGTTCCATTTACAAATATAGACCTAGATTAGCCTTTAAAACTAAAACATTTTCAAGCTCTCTGGGAATAGGGTTGGAAATGGGAACCACTGCTTCATATGACACACACTAGTTTTTAAATTAAGTGATCCGGAGCTAAATTGGAGTGTAATCCCAAATAAACCTGCAAAACCAAAGGAACTATTTTTGCCTTTCCTAATATTCCTGAAAAACAAAACTAGCAAAATGGACTTATATCTTACATTTGTTACATCTCTTAGGAAATTAATAATTTAGAGCAATAATTAAAGCCTACACCTTGGCTTTCTAGGTTACATGCTGAACATATGTGTTATATTAATGAAGGAGAATAATTGAGCTTTGGATGTTAGTTGGTAATGCCTACGTATATACAGGTTAGAAAAAATATATATTTCTCATTAACTAGTTGGATGAACACACAGAACATTCTTGTGGTTCACTGTCTGTATACAAGTATAATAATAAAAGTATGAAAACAATTACCAAAAAAGCAATAACATATTCCTGCTGCAAAAGCTTTAATGAGAAATGTATTGGGAGAGAGAGGGAAGTATTTTGCTCTTATTGTTCGGCAAGATTTCCTTCTCCAAACAATGTGCTTTCCTGCCAACTTTGGCAAAAAACAGCTTGGTTTAATTTGCTTTCAGTGTGCACTGGATGTGTGCTGGAAAAATAAGAATGATAATATGCCATGATTATGTTATTAAATACATAATTTCACTTCATTTGAGTTTTTTATAGAACAGTTCTCATAACAGTGTCTCAGCCCAAAATGTGTCTTTAAGCAAAATGCTCTTGGAAGCGCGTCAAATAAAATTATGTTTATGCACCAGCTTCTCTTTTCAATTTAAGGTCAAATCATTCATTTCACTTTCAACCAATCAGACTTTAGAGGCTGAGATTGTGAAATGAATCTCAGAAGACCAGTGAAGTAATAAGCTGTCACACATCATCACCTCAATGTGCTGTGGGTATACCTTACAGTTTAGAAACTCTCAGCTCAATGGGAGCAGGATAGTTGTTTTTAACATCCATGTTCCAGGTCAGTAGAATAATGGGTTGAGGTACAGTATGTGGTGAAACATGTACGCATGAAAAATCACAATAGCAAGTTGTTTTAAGCTAAAGATCCTGGTAGCTTGTGTAGACTAAAGTGTTTGCAAGATATAGTGTAGGAAACAGGAATCTTGTATTTACTATGACCTCATTATGACACTGCCAACTGCTTTGACTGTTGTTTTAAAGTTTTACCATGTGATTATTCTGAATGCTCAGGGGGTGGGATGTTAAATGAGAAAGTGCTAACCAATGGTCATCATTTCACCAGAAGTCTTTTGTAAAAATATATATTTTTTAAATGACGGATGATGTTTCGCAGTGAAAAGGCCTCCAAATGGTTTCTCAAACCTTTTGTTTAAAATAATGTTCCCCTGTGTTCCATTCCACACTTTCTCCTTAAGATATACGCATCAAATTGTTCATACGTCTAGAACATTTGCATACATTGGTGATCCCTAAGAGCTATGGCACTATTACAATAGAAATTTATGAATGCATATTTCTAATTCCATGACACACTAACAATACATCTATCTTTAAACTCAAACTAAGGGATTAGTTCCACTCAGAGTATTCTTCTTTACAGGTGACCTCAATGTGCTCTTATTGGACACTGACCATAGATACACACAGTGCTTCCTTAAATGGAGATTGTAAACTAAGAATTGGGAGGAAGACAACCATCAGTTTCATGCCTGACTTCCGCCCCCTCCCGAGCAGACGTATCCAGCAACGCACATACTTTCCCAGCATTCATTGCTTTGCATCCCTCCTCCACCTTATTCCATCTAGTGGGGGGTTTCTAATGACCTCATCTTCATGGCGGCTAGTTCATCATTCCCTTAGTTAAGCGAGTCTAGGCCAAAATAAATTCTATAAAATAAATTCTATAAAATAAAGTCTATATTGGTTTTCTGAAGTCCTGAAGTTTGTTTTAATACAATCTCTCATGAATTGCAGTCCTGTCCAGTCTGTATTGTAAGAAAATGTGAAACTCAAATTCCTGTCCTTGAAGATAATATAAAATAAATAAATAAAATAAAAAAGTATTACATAAAGAAGTGAAATTCCCCACTCTTTCATTTTAGTTTTCGAATGTAAATGTACAGTTTGAGTTCCAATGAGATTTTATCACAATATTAAGTATTGAAATCCACACCTAAAAAAACAATACTACAACAAATCAGAAGTGTACAAAACACTACTACTACTACTACTACTACTACTAATAATAATAATAATAATAATAATACTAATAATAATAATACAAACATAAAATGTTGATTTCTTGGTAATTAAATGTTGGTAATTGTATTAGATACATGTGCAACCAGCTTGCTTCTGTGTCAGTTCTCAGAACTAGGAAGTCAGATTTTATTTTTGCAAAAATCCCTTGGAATAATCACACTGTTGGACAAGGACCAAAATATTACAATAACAGCTCTAGTCACAGTGAAGGGATGATACAATCAGTGCTACTTTGGTCTGCATTTCATATGCTTTTGTTATAGCCTCTGTCAAGTAGATGAAAAACACTCAGGACTCAAACTGTAACCAAAAACATATATTGGCTCCACATTGTATTTAAAAGTGCAAAATAAAATAAATGACACTTTTTGATCCTTTGTGGATCACATTTGTACGCTGTTCTGTGTTAAATACAAATATTTTTGGTACATGTACATATGTACATGAGTATATATCCAAATTACACCAGCAATAGGACAATGCACAACACTACATATATAATATTAGTATAATTAATGCCATATGGCCATTCCACACAGTACAGGAATAATTATGTTTAATTTCTAAGACAGCAGAATTGTAAATGTGAAAGTGATAGAACATACAAAACAGCATTGGCAAAACAGAGCAATAGTAAGAAGCCATAACTAAGATGTTTTTCTTTCAGGCTATAATGGCTAGTTTATTTGCATCTCATTCATACAGCATTTTACAATGTTACTGTGTTCATTTGCACTGATTAATGTGCAGGGAATAAAAGAAAACCAATAGTGGTAACTTCTCAATATGGTTTGTGTCTGTCTTTCATATAACATGATAGACAGAGAGAATAACTTGATAGTTAAACTGCAAGAGCAATGTAGCCACAGGTCTTGTGGATTGCAAATTTACTGCACCCCATTCCACTTCGTGCTGAAACTGAACATCTGACACTGATTTGCTACATCGTATAGACACACTTGAGGGGAAAGGCAAGAAAGAAAGAGAACAAAAAGTGACAGCTTGTTCAGAAATCTGAGAACACAGCTGGAAAGTTTAGGTTGTGACTTACATTGGATGTCACATTAAAATGAATTAAATCATCCGAACTCTGAACCCATTAAGCAGAGAAAAAATATTTTTGAGAAAGACTGAGGTACGTCATTTCAGCTTTATTGAACTATACTCTTGGTTTACACTACATAAATGGCATGCTTTAAAAAAAAACATTTGTTTTCTAATAGATACCAAACAGAAACATGTATTCCAATGTCTGACTTAATATGCCAAAACCAGAATCATACTACATACGGTACAGTGTATGAATATTGTATACATTATAATAGGTGGGCATCATAGGTTATTGAGTTGAGATATTCATTCATTCTCTCATTTTTTTAATGTATTGCAAGGGGTACAGATTGTGAGAAGACAATGCAATATGCATGAATGAAAATATTGCTTTCAGTTTTTCCCTATCCAATCCCAAGCCAGTTTCAGTAGAAATGTACCACGGACAAACAGATGCAGAAAGAGCTAGGCTGAAACCTTCTTTAGTAAGGTGCCACTGAGGACCAATCTGAAAAATGTAGTAGATGCATCAACTTGAACTACACACTTCTCACAGTAAACATGGCAGTGGGTCGTGAAGGGTCTCATCCTTCCTCACTTTCCCATTTACTACGTTCATAAATGTTTCCACTTCTCCGGGGGGGGGGATGTTCACTTCTGTTTAAGGCAACTGCAGTATTAAAAACACAAACACCAAGCTGGGAGCAACTGAAAGCAAAACTACCCAATCAAGACCTACCTTGTCTTCCATTCTGTTCAACCTCGAGCCAATGGTGTTAGTCCCTTTGTCTTTAGCCTTTTCTGAAAAACAACAGTAAAAGATTGGTTTCTTGAATGAACAAATACAAAGACTCCTACATTAGGTACATTAAATCAAATACAAAGCAAAATTAAAGCAAATACAAATGTATAAATATAAATAATCATTATCATCTTCATTTTATATGGCACCTTTTATGTCAGGATATCCACAAGCACTCAACAATAAAGACAATAGAAAGATTTCAGTCAGTATTAAAATACATATGTACACATTTCTAACAATAAAATCTATAAAAAAAAAAAAAAAGGTCATAATTTGTTAACAGCATAGTCATTTTATTCCTGGTGAGTTTTATGCAAAACTTTTTAAGTTATAAAATTCAAAATACCTTAGAACTCAGAATGTTCAAAACAATATGATCTTATCTTAAATACTGACTATCTTAAAGAACTGAGGTAGACTTCAACATGTAGCACTCTGATAGCATTTTAGCACCACGGAAGCTACAGCTGAACTTGGCAAAAATAAGCTGCTGGAATGAATTCTCAGATGTTTCTCGATGTTCAGCAATTAATGAAGGTTAAATCATTAAAACAACAGAGGTACACACTGTTTAAAAAATCACAAGGGTATTAAAACTGCAGGTAATGAAAAATACTGCTGGGCAGAACTAACAAATAGATGGTCAAGATGACCTTTGATTGGATTTGACCACGTTCTTGTGAAATACTTAGTTGTTCGGCAAAAAACAGTATTTGGAGGCTTTCAGTCGCATACCAAGTGGACTGATGTCATTAGCAGAACTCACATTACTTCAGCTCACTTTCTGCTCCATGTAACCGGAGTAAAACTAGCCTAAGATCTATTCCCCACTTGCTTCTTGCCAGCTCCCGGCGACAAACTGTAGTGTGCCAAAGCCATAGGTGAGTGTGATATCTTTCCAGGGCGAAGAGTGACTTCACTTCCAGACATTTCTACACTAAACACACCCAGTAGCACTTAGTTTGGACTATGGCATGCGAGCTTGAGAACCTCTGTGAAGAGTTTGACTTAATGCATTATGCAAATGCCGGATCAGTCAAAACTCAGGAAGGAAAAATAAAATAAAATTACAAAATGTGAGAGGTACAGAGAATCATAAGAGTTTGTTTAATTTTTTAAGGCATACTACAGGTATTACTCAGAAATCAAGCCACAATAGGACTGGAACAATATAAACATGACTTCCAAGATAAAGAGTGAGACCCTCGTACAGGGCTTGTATGACATCAACTAACCAGGGGTGCTCTAAACATATTCTGTAGATGGACCACAAAATGGGCAACTCTAATGGGCAGTTGCTTTTCCACTGACGTTTACATGCCCATGATCACGTCTGTTCACCCTGTGTATTTCACGTAAATTATGTATTCATTAATTAATTTAAAGTTTATTTAAAGCACCCTCCGCAAACATTCTCAGGTTTAGGCCTGTGTGATACAGAGACACAATGAAAGTGGATTTGAGAGTGCCTCCTTAAACAATGTTAACTCTGAGTTGGCTGACTTGTACAGAAATAAATAAATAAATAATACAAAAATAAATACAAATGAAAAATGCTGCAGTTGCTGTATGTTTTCATAGGCTGCTGTGCCAAATACATCCATCCCCCAAGAAACAGATTTGGTGTGATTTTTGGAAATGTGAGCGAGTTGGCAAGTTAAGACGAGTTGGCAAAAGCACGGTCTGTCAACTCTGGAGTTCATCTGGGGGACATCTGAAAGTAAGTGGAACTAGGCTCGGAACAGATTGTTTCATTGCCGGGTGATGTAAAAACAGCAACATCTGACACCGATTGGATGTTTTTTCAGCATACAATTTAAAAAAAAGAAAAAGAAAAGGAAAATTACATCAGTTTATAATTACTATTACAAATAATCCAAAGGTCCCGGTGTTGTTTTTCCACTGGCTCTTCAGTTATGAGGGTCAGCTGCAATGTCTACCTCAAGAAAGCAAAATAACGGAGGAGACAGATTGTGAACTACACTGCTGTGATCTTTTTACATTGACGAGAGCTTTGGATTGGACATTTTCAAAATACAAAATATTCAGTGTGTAGTGGCATATATTACTAAATATATTATAAAATGAAGGACCAGGTTCAAAATGTATTGATACATTTAACTAGAAACTTCAGATTCATTTTCAAGGAGGTTATAAGGTAACATTATAAGTAAATGATACAGACGTGGCTGAAAGTATTGGTGGCCTTCCACTTTTTAAATTGAACTAAGTAGAAATTGACAAAAGTATTTCGTATCCACCATTCTTTATTTCACATTCAATAGAACAGAAACTTTGTATTTATGATGTTACATATTACTTTACATAGTAAAAGAAATAAAAATGGCATGGACAAAAATATTGGGATCCTTAACCTAATATTTCGTTGCACAGCCTTCAGAGACAATAACTGCAATCAAGCGCCGTCTGTAGCTCTGAATGAGATTTCTACACTTCTCGACTGGTAGTTTGGCCTACTCTTCTTGAGCAATCCGCTCCAGTTCTCTCAGGTTTGATGGTTGCCTTTTCCCAACTGCGAGTTACAGCTCTTTCCACAGATGTTTAATGGGATTTAGATCAGGATTCATAGAAGACCACTTCAGAATGGTCCAATGTTTTCTTCTCATCCATTCTTGAGTGCTTTTTGAGGTATGTTTCGGGTCATTATCCTGCTGGAGGACCTGCAACTGAGACACAGCTTTCTGACACTGGGCTGTACATTTCACTCCAAGATGCCTTGATAGTCTTTTGATTTCATTGTGCTCTGCACAGATTCAAGGCACCCAGTGCCAGAGCTGGGCCCCAAAATAATCACTGAGCCTCATCTGTCTTTCACAGTAGGGATGGTGTTCTTTGAAAGCTTCATTTTTTCTGTCCTGTAAACATGGAGTTGTTTTGATTTACCAAAAAGCTCTACTTTGTTTCGTCTGTCCAAAGGACATTCTCCCAGTTTTTACTAGCATGACAGCATGAGGAGGTTTGCATGGACACACCACAAATGCAAAGGTAAACCATCAGTGTTTTCTTTTATTTATTTCTTAATTAGAAGTTTGATCATTTCGTAACAGAGAGGTTGCCCTCATTAGAATGCTGAAAACAGGGCACCCATATTTGAAGTCTACAATTAGAATCCCTGGCCAAGCCCTGTAGGCCAGACAGTGCTTGTTCCAGTCTGGTCTATGTTATAGTTGATTGGTGATTTGGATTCCCCACAGAGCACCACATACAGCACTTGGTCCAGTGCTGCCAGAGTGGGCTACTTTTAAAAAAGTCATAATTTTCTCAGTTTGTCGCACACAAAGTCCTGCAGCCACCAGGTATCTCTTCGCCTACAGTGTTACCAGTGAGAGCTGCATTAGACCCGCTACATTGCTGCAGCTCTACTGATTGAACTGTGGGAATCAAAGGGTCTAAAGAACTTGGCAGCATACCACTCAGAAGACTGTGTGTCTGTGTTTCAGTGGCCTACATCAGTCCTGTGATAATACAGGAGTTGATTAACAGTAGGCAATTCCACATATTTCAAAAGGAACAGGAAACAAGGCTTGTAGCGTGTCTTCATCGCAAGCGAGGATGAAGTGATGGTACATCATTACAGAATATGTGGTCATATCATCTTGAATTAGTTACTTGATTTAATATATTAATTAGATCATTAGGAGCCCGCATACTATGGAAAGCAGTCAACATATAATTCTACATTTTTGTGAGCTTTTCAAAAATCTGAGTGTCACATAGTGAGCTAATGATAATTCAGCTATTCTCCAACATCTCAATCAGGTATACTGCATTTTGTTCTTAATTTTGTACAGGAGCACACAATATGACTGTGACACATGGAAAGCTGGTGTCAAACGGTGTTAAAAATTCTCTCTCCTATTCATCAACACCATAGAAACTTGTTAAATATTGAATTGGCTCATTAACCAAATATTGAAATATAAGAACACAAAAATCTAATGAAAATCTAAAGACATTTAATTTTAAAGTGTCTAATTTTCATATCAGAAGCCACAAACAATTAAAAACATTTAATTGTAATTTGAGATTAGCTGGTGCGTGAAACTTTGATTTAATCTTTGATTTGATTTAAATTATTACAATTTTACATTTCTGTGGCCTTAAGATTGTAAAAAATATCAATTTTAACCCAATGAAAGACAGAAATATGCAGTGGCTTACCTGAACTTGTCTGGAATATTGAAAGTTTACCCAGGGACTGGTCCAATCTGCAAAAACAAATCCCAAATCTAGTCAATGTATTATTCATATAGGTATAAATATGCAGATAAATATATAAGGATGTAAAATGTATATGTTTATCTGTTTATGTATATGGATTCTATGTATAAAATATATGTATATATAGAGTACGTGTATTTTTGTGTGCATCCATTTATATTCAATCATTTTTAATAAAAACCTGTGTCATTTTAAATTTAATTAAGAAGGAATAACATTGTAAACTAAATGTATTAAGCCCAGAGTGCATTGTTTTTTTGTTCAATGTGTTTTGATTTAGTTTTTCGTAAAGATTTCTATTATATATAAATATATATGGTAAACAGCTCTGTAGCTGTTCAGAAAGTTATAATGTATAACATTCAGTTGCATCTCTGATAGGTCATAATGCTCTGGAAACATAAATAAGAAGTACCATTAAGTTGCAGAGCCCATAAAGCCCTGTAAATCTTTAATAAAACTGAACTGATAAACTAACATTTGGAGATAAGGGGTGTAGTGGCACCCGCCCCCCTGAGTAAATTTTCAACAGTGTAACCTATTGTACATTTTAAACTAAATTATATAAAGCATGTCAAAATGAACATATCGCTTATAGTCAGGGTGGTTATAAAAGTTTGTTGTAAAAGTAATATTTCAGATTTACAGTTTGAATGTGCTGAAAACTATTTGTACAACATAATACTAATAGAAAACAAAATCCATTATAATAATAACCACATCATTAAATATACATACCACATCAGTAATTATAGGCAGATGTTTATAACTAGGCCTCCTTATGGACTTTCAGACATTACTCAGTATTAAACTGACACTTTAAATCAGAGCAAGAAAGCACTGGATAGGAAGAAGTTGTAGATTTAAAACACCAAAGCCCTGTGGATTATGCAAGAAAATATGAAAAGCACATGGGAGCTAATTAATCCACAATTTGTATCATGGTGAATGGAAGAACCCCAATAATTAGCCTTCCACAAAATAACAAGGCCTCTAACACTACACATACAATTTGTTCATTGTACTATAAAGTAAAAATCAAAAGTGATTTCTGATCATCTCAGGATCTCTATATTATCATTCCATTACATCATGATCATGCCAGAACAAGTTTGCAGGCTTGAGAAAACAACCCCCACAAAAACATTTTGTTTGCTAGATGACATTAAGTCATTAGTTTGCAGTTTTGCTGGGGACTCTACTTAGATTTGAATAGCAATGCCTCCAATCAACTTTATAAAGCCTCCCCAAAAATGTTTCAAAGCTTTTCATTCACTAGCTCTAGAAAATATTCCTCAAAATATATCTTCAAAATCGTTAAATACATGATATAGACTCCTGTTCATATGCAACAGCAACAGTAAGACTTACACTTACACAAATATGATCTCAAGTATCTTGCATGAGTCTAAGGTAAATAAATGATAAGTAGAAGCTTGTGGCATTAATTCAGCAGTAATGACAACATTGGACATTATTTTATTTTTGTTTACTATTATAACCATTTGTAATATATATTTCAAAAATCTCTGACCAGAAAAGGGAAAGATTGTTTCTCCACGATTAAGTTAAAATAAACACTTACTCTTAATTAAACCTAAAATTGAGCATCCATTTTATTTTACTGTTATTCTGAAATAAATGGATTCTTAATGTCTAGATAACTCTGGATATGTAGATGTTTGTCTTGGGTAAAGATCACAAAATAGGATGACAGGCCGATTTGTCCTGCCAATTGAATCAGAGCTTAGACTCCCTCAACATATTATGCTTAACTGTTGTTTATTTTTGCAAGACGGTCACGGTTTCATTTGTTCTGCAGCGCTGTGCCAAAATACATCGAACATCCTCACAAACCAGACAGAATAATGATACATTTGTGTTTAACCAACAGGACTGTTAGACATCAAATTAAATGAAAAAGACACACTAGCTAGAAACACTTTTGGATGTCATCCTTTTCAAGAAAGCGCAGTGTGTGTGGTCAGAGCCCCCACTCAGATTCGATCTGTCTCAGGCACACCTCCAAGCATCCAGCACCGCACAGATCCAGCAGTAGAGTGACAAACTCTCTAGGCCTATATGACAGTCCCCTGACTTGGGGGGTTTGTATACACTACGTTGATCGAGGGGTTACATCACCATTGCTCATAAACAATCCGTCCCGTTACACTCTCCCCCCCTAAATTCCTCCTCTCTGCAGTAACCTCAGCGAATTAATTGCATCAGTATCACTGATCTGAGTCACTAAGCCCAGCTTAGCGATAACCTGCTTCACTAATGCCCCGTTTCCACTGGTGGACGTGTCCGGCCCCGGACGCTTAAACGGGTGTTTCCACTGGCTAAGCATCCGGACGCATCTGTGTTTTGTGGCCGGTTAACTTGCTGGTGCTGGATGTGTCCGTAAGCGTCCGTCCCCATTGAGGACATGATTCACTATCAGAATTGGAGGTGTGTGTTTGACTTGAGACACAGGGAAGAGATCAGAGACATTGTGTCGGAAGATATAATCTCAAGTGCCGTGTGCAATCACGAAGAAATTACAGTTTTATTAGCAGCATGGAGTGAAATCCACATACAGAGACAATGGCTGCTTACAGTTAATATCTGAGTGCATTAAAAACGTGGATTTCACAGGACCGGTGCAGCGCCTGACTAGTTAAAATAAACTGAAGGATAATAATCGCATCGTAGCAGCCGATGGTATTAATATTGTATATTATTGTATATTAATATTGTATGAACAGCTGGCTGTTCAGGCTGTGTGTGTGACTGTGTTCAGGACAATCCGCAGACAATCAGTATGAAGGCGAACACGATTCAGTTAACGTGTCCATTTACAAGATAAATTAATGAATAAATTAATACAGCAGATCTGTGTTTCCCTCTAAAACATAAGGACTGGTTTAATAAATGCATCCATAAACGCCATGACTGAGACGCGCACACTTTTGTTAAATTAAAGCTGCTATATTGTAGCTGGATAATTAATAGTTAAACGTGTGTATTTTGTTTCAACTGTAACTTGCCCTGGTTAAGGACGTCTGATAAGTACATTATAAATAATACGGCAAATAGTATCGTTTGCAGTTACAAACCTGTAGTCAGAGTAATAAATTAAGGGAGTCACGATGTGCTGTTTAAAATACATCTATACTAGCACAAATGATGGCGATAATAATAACAATACATATTTGCTATTTAGTATTATTGTTGCACATGGAAACGTATTCTTATGGGAACATGCTTGTCTGAATATAATTCGTGTTGTCTACACGTGCAGTTCTTCCTGATATCTCTGAACAGAAACGTGTATTTATTACGCTGTTTACAATCATGTAAAGCAAAAATAATAAAACAGACACAAAAGTCCTCTCTCCTCTGTCTCTGTTTTTAACACAAACACAAACCAAACCCACAGTCGCTGCACCTCCATCAGAGGGACGGATTCACTGCGGCCTGGTTTTGCAGAAACAGCTCTGGGACGCGTCGGAGGACAGACTCGTCCAGCATGGCACGGCATGACACGACGCTTCAGCCAGTGGAACCGAGGCATAAAAGACCAGGCTTCTGATGCAGGGATTTGTATTTCCCTCAGAGAGCTCATACACTATGACCCTGGTACAAATGTACTTACACTTCAACACCACTGAAATTATTACCTATACTCACTGTTCACACCAAGAAGAAAATTATAATTGTCAAACCTCAAACGTAAGACCTGGGTAGCAACATATAGGACCTTCATACAGTAAGCTTTAAAAAGGGGGTTTACAAACTTACATTTGCCACAGAAGCCATAGGGCCAGGGGAATATTTGGGTTGGCAACTAAATTCATATTTCACAATCCCATTTGTGTGAGCTACAAAACAGGACACTGCAAAAGATTTAAAGGACACTCCTGCCCTGGAGAGGGTACAAGAAAACATGCTATACATATACCTTAAAATAACTCAACCACTTTAGTCAGGAACAGAGCACAATATGTGAAATTCCACTATTAAAGTGGACATACTAGCAATAATTATTTCTATGAATCTTAAATGTTTAGCTTGGATGTAGCCAGAAATGGACATTAAGATGAAGGACAATTTAAGGTGTTATAGGAGCCAATTCTGTACACAAAGAGTTGTGAGGTGCAGAACAAGCTGCGGTGTTGAAGCGGACATCCTTCTGGATGAAACAGCTGGATTAAATTCTGGGGTCAATTAGCTATTTGAAAACCAAACATTCAAGATTGGCCTCTCTCATTTGCAACCTTTCTTATAGTCTTATGTTGTAGTACACAGTTGGATTATTCCCAACTGACAGCATTAAAAGGAAGAAAAAAAAAGAAACAAACAAACGGGCAATTCAATAACAAAACAAAATAACTGTTGATTTTTCCTTTAGCTTTTTTAATTTTTACTTGTATTTAAGCTGGGCAGAAACTGATGTTCTAGGACTTCTTTGCTGAACACTTAAAGCAGTTCCTTCCTGAAAAGAAGTGCCTTGGTTTTTCCTCTTGACCACAAAGGGGAAATTGTCCCTGGACGAATGTTAACGTCCCCACTGTGATTCTGCTAAAATTAACTGCGGCTCAATGACAGCCAAAGGACTTCCCCACTGTGATTTATCTGCAGATTTCAAACAAGGATTGCAGCTTCCCTGTGGTACTCCTGCTCTTTCTGATCCTTTGGATGGGTCTTTTTTCCTGGTCCAGGAACCACATCACAAGTCCTCATATGAAAAAATGTGGTTTCAATCAAGTTTCTTCATTCAAGTGGAAATTATATATATATAATTTATTTTATTTTTTTTACCTGGTAAATCATTAACAAACTAATACCCACATTCCTTTACATTATTTCTATATGGTAAAATATTTTTAGAATTAGAAATAATCTTTTCTCTGGAAAAATGTGTAATTATGAATGTAACCTTTCACAGGTTTATCCACTGAAATATAATGGGAGGAAAAAAGTATTCAGACAAAATAGAGAACATATTTATCATTAAAGGAACATAAGCAAAGGGTATAAAAAGGCTAGAGTATTCCAAGAAGCATTCGTAAATTAATTTTTTTGTAATTATAAAAAGCTAGGGGGCTTACCAAATAATAAAATTAAGTTGGAGGGAAAAATGGCTTGTGAATAGTTTGAGAGGTCCATCAGTACCCTAGAAACTAAATCCAGGCCATCACTTCCCAATGGAGAGAAAAGAACAATGCCACTTAAAAAAGTCCCTCAATGAATACAGGTCAACATGCAAAACCTAAAAAAAAAAAAAAAAAAAAAAAAAAAAAAAATTGAAGGTACATACAGTACATTTGATGCATAAGCCTGAGATGTTCTTTGACAACATCCCTAAGTCGAATCTCTCCAGATCTGAGCGTCTTCCACAGTAAAGCTCAGAGTTCATGCAGAGACAAAATGAGAGAGGCCTATAATGGGAAAAGGTCTATTGTGCCTTCTGTCAAACACACAGGCACTGCCATTATGTCATGGGGTTACTTTTCCTTTACAGGGGCTGGAAGCCTTCCCATGATTGAGGGAAATTTAAATGCAGGGCCTTACCATAACGTATTACTAACAGGAGCCCTTCCTAGTGGCCACAGGGACATTTGACAAAGCTGCCCACTTCAGCGTGTCAGTAATTGAAGCAGCCAACTAACCGCCCAATGTAGAAAACAAAATCCCAGGAGAAATGGATTCAACGTCAGTAGTGGTCATTGTAACCACTGTAACTCCATTGTAACTCAAGACAGTGGGAATAATTGTTTGTCAAAGTTCATTTGGTTAGGAAAAAGAAAAGGAAACTGTAATGCCTCTTTCTTAATTCTATTATTTGGGATAATTCCATTTTCTTCCTTTTTTTGGCCTAATTTATCCAACTTCTTTTCTTTTTGAAGAAAAATTGAAAACAGAAAGACTTTTTCCTTCCTGAGGAATTTTGCTTGTCCACTGCAGAGCCAAGTCTTTCTTACAGAAAGTAATTAGTGACAAACATAATTAGAACACTAAACAGCACAAAATAAATACTCCAAATTAATGCTCACAAGCAATACAAATTTGTTTGGAACCACAATGTTTTATTATTATTCTTGTGCAGTGTAACTTAAGCAATGAATCTCAACTTAGCAAAGATGTAATGCTTAATTTAGATGTTAATGACTGTTTTCTAAGGCAGTCTAGAAATCCCATCTTGTCTCCAGGTGCATCAGTGTCTGATGAAAATAAACAGGACATGTTTGTAACGGAGATGTTGTGAAGAATTACTGCCTACTGATGCACATTTAATACCTTGCATCCTCATAATAGCTAACTAGCTAAATAAACATCAGCCTCTCCAGGCCTCTCTTTGAGTCTGTAACAGATGCACTGCCACAAACAAGTGGTATGAAGATAAATACGTTATTTGCTTAAAATGTTTCACTACATTAGACTTATAGATCAATTATATACAGTACTGTGCAAAAGTTTTAGGCAGGTATGAAAAAATGCTGTAAAGTAAGAATGCTTTCAAAAATAGACATGTTAATAGATTATAGTTATCAATTAACTAAATGCAAAGTGATTAAACAAGAAAAAAAATCTACATCAAATCAGTATTTGGTACCCTTTGCCTTCAAAACAGCATCAATTTTTCTAGATAAACTTGCACACAGTTTTTGAAGGAACTTGGCAGGTAGGTTGGCCCAAACATCTTGGAGAATTAACCACAGTTCTTCTGTGGATTTAGGCAGCCTCAGTTGCTTCTCTCTCTTCATGTAATCCCAGACAGACTCGATGATGTTGAGATCAGGGCTCTGTGGAGGCCATACCATCACTTCCAGGACTCCTTGTTCTTTATGTTCTTAATGACGTTCGCTGTATGTTTGTCATGCTACAGGATAAATTTGGGGACAATCAGATGCCTCCCTGATGGTATTGCATGATGGATAAATATCTGCCTGTACTTCTCAGCATTGAGGAGACCATTAATTCTGATCAAATCCCCAACTCCATTTGCAGAAATGCAGCCCCAAACAGCCTCCACCATGCTTCACTGTTGCCTACAGACACTCATTCATGTACCGCTCTCCAGCCCTTCGGCGAACAAACACCCTTCTGCTACAGACACATATTTCAAATTTTCACTCATCATGGGTGTACCAGGGTCCCACTGTTTCTGCCAATTCTGAGCTGATGGCACTGCTGGACATATTCCGATTGCGAAAGGAAGCAAGCATGATGTGTCTTTCATCTGCTGCAATAAGTTTCCTTGGCCGACCACTGCATCTACGGTCCTCAACGTTGCCCATTTCTTTGTGCTTCTACAAAAGAGCTGGGACAGCACATCTGGAAACCCCTGTCTGCCATCAAATTTCTGCCTGGGAGAGACCTCGCTGATGCAGTATAACTACTGTTGCTGTGCTCAGTCTTGCCATGCTGTATGACTTTTGACTGTAAACTGTCTTCAGCAGCCTCACCTTGTTAGCTGAGTTTGGCTGTCCCTCACCAAGTTTTGAAGGCAATGTGTGGTCACACCAAATATGGATTTGATTTAGATATTTCTTCTGTTCACTCACTTTGCATTTAGTTAATTGATAAATATAATCTATTAACATGTCTATTTTTGAAAGCATTCCTACTTTACAGCATTTTTTCACACCTGCCTAAAACATTTGCACAGTACTGTATATTTTCAAAGTGTGTTGAAAACTTATTCAGCCTAGAGACAACTATAGCAATGAATAGACAACAATTATGGATAGAAATCAAAGGAGTGGCTGTCCGAAGATCACACCCCCTGGTCCTCTTTTAAAACTGAACTACAAGAGATACAAACATCTGGAAAATGTCATATTTGTCAGACACCAGCACTGAACAATTCTCTTCTGGTCTGACAGATAAACTAAAGACATGACTTAGAAAGACTACTGGACAATTTCCCACAGAATCCAAATTCAGATTCCCTCCACTCACCCATAGCTGTGTACTGTGGCTTACAGGATTTAGGAGTCTTTGCAAGAACACAATGCTTACAACTTCCTAACAAAGATAAATGCTGTATTCCAAGCTAGATGGTGAAATTTTAAAATAAGCCCGCATGTATTTGAGGTTTTTTCAACTTCTCAGTGAAGAGGAGGTCCCATAGACTGAAAGACCACAGGATGATCAATTACTTGGAATAAGTGATGGCGCTAAGCAATAGTAATAGAAAATACTAATGCACACAATCATCTTAAAGCTCTTCAGAGGAAAAAAAATAAGTCCCATTGGTCTTAGTTTTATCAGCCTTCATTGCTTGGCATATGTGAACCATATGCTAGATACTGAGGCTCATCGCAAAGCTCTCACATTAATCAAATGCAACAGTGTGTACACCAGGTTTTATATTTTACAACTGCAAAATCAATATATGCTACATGTGCTCAACAACCCCACTGAACTGTTGAGTGAAGCATATGGTGTACTTCACAGCCTTAAAGCGAAGGAGTGGATTATATTTAAGGCACAATTCACAGATGAATTTGAATGACCTGACAACCGGGTTTGCAGTTGGAAACCTCAGGCAGAGACTCAGTTCATCGTAATTTAGTGAGATCTGGAGCATAATTATTATGGGACCCTTTCATTCCTTTAATGTCTCGGGAGTCTTGAAGAGGCTGATATATTTAATCATGTGCTTAATTAGAACACAATGTAACTACGATCTTTAATGCATTAAGTGTATGTTCTTATGTGATTTCTATAACAAAATCTTTTTTTTTTAATGTTTCCATAAATTAATATATTTATCTGAGACCCCATTCTCACTTTTATTATTATGATTAAGATGATGTACAATTTAGTTTATGTATCTGCTTTCTTGCTACAGTAATGCAGGTGTGAATTTCATTACTTCAATATAATTTTGCTTGTGGTGGCGGGTGGGGTTAGGGGATATGCTTGGACTTGGACATGCTTATGTATGGGTTGTGTGTCAGTGACTGTGTCATTACATATATGTGACAACTTTGCTGTAAAGAAGGAATACACCAATAAATAAGCAATATTGTACATATTATGCACATTTCCATCTGGGTGTATCTGTAGTCTAATTCTCAACATTAGGCTTTGAGCTCTGTCAGTTATATATATTAAAAAAAGTAATCAGACCTAATTATCCCACTGAGGAGCTTCTTGGCAACAACACAGTAGCAAAGATGCTCTAATAACAAACAACAACAGATTCAACCTGCATTTGAAACAATGTTATTCGGGTGATTGGTTTAGTTGTACCAATTTTATTTATGAAAGTAAACTTCTTCATCAACTCATTTTCAAAGTTTACTGAACTGTTATTCACCCTAGAAACAACTGTGGAAATTAATAGAAATTAATTATTGAAAGAAAATCAATCTATTGGCTGTCTGAAGTACACAAATGTGAACCTCCAAGAAATTCCAGATATTAGGAAAATATAGTATTTGTCAGTCACTAACACTGCACAATTCCCTTCTATTCTGATAAATGAACACAAGAAAGTATTTGTTAAAAGACTGCTGAACAATTTTAGGATTTTGTCAACTCAGTATAGCCCAGAGCACAAGAAATGTCATGTATGGATTATAGATGATTTTTCTCCTGAGTACTTTTTCTATGACAGGCATTCACCTCACCTCACCAATTTTATATACAAACAATTTTCTTCTACTACAGCTCTCTATCTCCAGTATATTTTGAAGGTTTCCACCTGTCAGAAATTTTAATTCAATGCCAGACAGTAGTGGTTAGCATGGGGATAGGAGGGTGGGAGGTACAATGTTTAAAACTTTTCCAAATCCTAATTGTAAAAAAACCCATTTCTTATAAACGTGTTATTGTATCCGTTTCGTTTTCAAAGTAATGCAGTGCAGCTGAGTTGTATGTATGTATTTATATTATACAAAAAAGCATCTCAGAAGACTCAAAAGCTGTTGTTGTTGTTTCTTAAAAATTATTTCTCAGAACTATGGCCCAAAATAGCCTCTTGTATTGCTTAGGAGAAAAAAAAAAAAGGGTTCTTCGGAACAGCTGTGTTACACATTTCATGTTAAATTAAGTGTAGCCTGTGCCAATCAGGTCAGTGTGTCACACGGAGCCAAGAAATTAATTGAGCCACCTGCTACGAGAAGAGTCAGCTTCAATCTCGGTGGACATAAACATGTTTCTAGAGAGAAAATGCTTATTTTCTTTTACCCCTTAATTTAATATGGCCTTGGTCCGAAAAAGTAGGGGAACGACACACTTTGACGTGTTATTGCTTTGCATGTGATGACGTACTTGTTTGAGTTGAGAATGCTTGTGTTTCTTGTCGTCTCCAAAAAATAGAAACATTTAATTATATAAGCCTCTGATCAGAGTGCAGGTTGAGCCCTATAGTCCAGACAGCGCTGGTCCCAATCTGGACTGTGTCCACTAGCCGACTGCTACTAAGATTCCCAATGGAATGATGTACAATTGGCCAAGCACGGCCGGGGCTGGGTGGGCTTGAGGCAGCCTGGGTTTCCTCTGTTTGTCGCACAACCACAACTCCCAGAGCTTACTGGGCTGGGCGTGTTATTAGTGAGAGCTGCTTTAGTCTTCTCTACTGTGCTGCTGTATGGTGGGACTCGTAGGGGTGAAAAGCAGTGATGGGAGAGAGCGGAGCATGTCTCAGAGAGTGTGTCTCTGTTTTAGCTTAAGAATCGGGAAGTCTAGTTGATGAGCAATCAGAAGGATACAAAAAACAAAGCTGGTGATTCAGAAGAAGAACAAGAAGAGAAAAATAAATAAAATACCTTCTCTGCAGCTCCTTGATGCGCACCATTAGGTTTAGGTGGCCTTGAGAGTACTGCTCTATAACATCTCGCACATCATATGGCTTTCTGGCTTGCTGGAGGGAAACAAAGAAACAAACAAAGCAGAAGTACAAATTAGATATCTTGCCAAAGATAACAGTGCTGAAAGCCACCCAGGGCCTGCTCAATCCTGACCTGAGTCCTACAGTACGGAACATGTCTTAGAGAACTAGAGTGCCAAATAAGGAGACCAGGAAAGGCATAGCATTCCTCTAGCCATCTGCTTATGCATCCTTGACACACAGGTCAAAGGTCAAACTTCTTTTATTTTAAAACAGGACAATCTGGTGCACAAGATTCAGGCTGTTTACAACCTTTACATGGAAAAGATGCAACTGCCTCCACACCTTCATTTATTTCACTTGGTAGGTCGTCAATGAAAGCAATGCAGGAGAGACCGTAAGCTTTTAAATAAGGAAACTTTCCGAGCTGTCACCATATCTCATTCTTTCCACTTAATTTTTTTTTCTTCTCTCCGCCTGTGTAATTCAAAGCCTGTTAGATAGCTGCCTCTCCATGAGCCCTGGCATGTTTTGATTTCTATAATGATCGAGACCATTAGTGGTGATAATCATCTAAAGTGAATTAAAGAGGATTTTATGCACGGCATAAAAGAAAAACACTATTTCCTTCCAAGCCTCATTGAGATTAGGGAATGAGCTAGCTGGGATAAATAGGGTTTTGCTAACTGTTGGGCTTGCCCTATGTTCTGCAATGGATGCCAACAATGAGAGAGAAGAAACGGGAATGTACCTAGCAGCCATTTATCACTCATTATGAATGAAAGCTGGCAGTGTGTCTTAAAACCCAATACATTTTCAGTTTCCCATTCAGGATCAACAACTTTCCCTTAAATAGGTACACTGTAACTGCACTCAATGCAGACTAGAGGTGGGAGGTAGACCTGCCTCATAAAGTGCTGTGAAATATATATGCATTCAAAATGCACTTCATAAATCTTACATGCTGACAATGTCTGTGCAAATAAAAAAAGTGCTAGGCCAGTTTCAAATGCACAGATTGTGAGTGTGCAAAGTGCCATTGAGAGCTGTATAGTTCCTCCCTTCAATGTTGCATCTCTGCTGTTTTTGCATGAATAACTGAGTAGCAATTGAGTAACGATTGTTGTTTCCAAACAGTTGTTTTGTGGCCAGGTCAGACATATAAATTCAGCAACACGAGGGTTCCCAAGGAAGAGAGCAATGTATTTATGTATGAATGTATGATTTATGCACTGGAAACAAAGATTTGTGTGGAAGCAAAAATAACTCATATTATCCACTGCAATGACTCAGTATGCTTCTCTTCATTTTATTTTCTCTTGACATTATCAAAAATAAGAAAATATATATACATAAATATAAAACCCATCATGTTGCCTGCTGTTGTAAAACACACATTCATTACTTACTAAAATCTCTAATAAATGACTTGCTTGTATGAAAATACTTTGGTAAGGTTTATCCATGGAACTAATGTAATTTTATAAATAATTATTTTTATGTCATGATATCTAATCATTTGAACATGTACAATGGACACAATATAAATAAATCGAAGGGCAGTTTGTGGCTCCAAGTAGTTTTGTTCAAGCTTTTTCCTTTTTAAAATCTCCACTCTTGCACAACCTCTACATTTTAAGAGCAACCCTGAGCAACTACTCAACTCAACTCACTGGATTCCCTGCATCTGTGACCTGTCTGCTCCAACCTATCCCCTATCCTGCTGCTCGTCTGGTGATCTCTCCCCTGGCACCTGCTACCTGACAAGGGGCACTTGACAGTAAATGAATGAGTAAATAAATAAAAGATTAATAAAAGTTCCTATGAGAGATGTTTCTCCAATGGTAATTCTGCATACAGGTGTGAGGTCACAAAGGTAAAAAGTCATGCAGATGCTTTGCTCCTGAGGATACAGCCTGGACACTTGACTTGAGTACAAGACTGGTCTGTTCTCAGCTCTGCACACTTCACAAAATAAATTAGTCTTGTCTGTAAATTTGCCAGGCAAAATAGTACAGTTGTTCCTAGTACATCCCAGTTATCAGGCTGTGATGTCTCTGAGCCAACCGACTATTAAAAGTACAGCTCAGGAAAATAGCTCTGTAGGGAATTGATTGCTATATGGTCACTTTTAACAGTGTAAATACATAAGATACATGTATTTGTCTCCTGATACAATTGGGAAGAAAGAGGCAAAATAAATACCAAAAAGCTGTTAAACCAAATGTATAATTTCTTTGTTGTCTGAAATCCCCAATCTCCAAAATGCCCTCCTGGAGATTCCCTGAGCATCACATGGCTCACATGAGAAATTTGACAGAATTCTCCTCTGTATTAAAACCTAGGTATCCAAACTGATTCACTGTAAGAATAATAACAATGATAATAGAGTGCTCTTTTCATTTGGATATTACTCCCTCTGGTTTGTTAGCTACCTGTCATTTGGATGGATAATAGGGCACCTAAAATGCATTTGCATAGGCAGAAAACTTTTAATTGACAGACTGGTAGACACTCCCTTTGTCCTTGGAGGCATAACACAACCAGCGGAGACTCCTGCTATGATTTCAGCACCAAAAAATATGTATTATTTGAGTGTGAGTATATATGTGTGTGTGTGTGCGTGTGTATGCGATTCCATTGAAAGCGCGGTATTAGTCGAATCTCACAAGTGTCTGTTTCCCTCTTTAGTTTCCCCTGAAGGGTCTTAGGGACTTCCTGTCTGGCTGGGAGATGCATCAGTGTGAAAGAAGTGATTCGGAAATGAATACACACCTAGGATTAAGGAATAATGGTGCGATAACCCAAACCTTTTTCTTTTTTCTTCCTCTTCTTCACCGTCTTTACTTTCTCGTTTTGTGGAAAGTGATACAGATAGCACTGGGGGAGGGGCAAAGGTCAGGGCCATTAGTAGTTAAATGAAAGTGAGCTCAGGGTAAATTTTGAGAACCTGCTTAAGTCCCCATGGGGCCAAACCTCCCCCTGCTTACCCACTTCCCCTTCTCTCAGGCAAACAAGCGTCTCTTTCACTGCGAACAGAGAATGGAGGGTGTAGCTTCCGATGACAAAAACCTGAATTGTACTCCAGTCTTACCCCCCCACCCCCCAACAAAAGAAAAAACAATTAAATAAAAAAAACTAAAAAACTCTTAACTGGTGACGAGATTGAGGTTTTTATTTACCAAACAAAAACACCTATTCACAACTCACCTGGAATTTCTTTTTAGCCACGAAGTACTGCATCCGGCGAATAACCCTAATGGCAGCTCTGTGCGACTCTCTCAACCTGTGGGAAACAGAGAGGGGTGGGGGGGAGAGAGAGAGGAAGACAGGTGAAGTGGGTTGAAAATGGAGCCCCTTCTTGAGACAAAGAAAGGCAGGGAAAAGACAAAGCCCTTTATCAAAACTTGTTCAATTTATCTTTCGCTTAGCAAAGTTACAATGCAGCCTCTTCTGCACCACCCAGAACTGACAAAGAAGCAAAAGACTAAATATCCTCAGGAAAGCACTGAAGACGCCATTGACATATCTGTTATTGTTTCTCAGAAAAACATGATTAAATGTTTTAGTGACAAAAATATACAGTACTATTTCTCGTTTTGAAAGATATATGTGCTTTTATAATGAAACTATGCATCTAATTCAACAGCAGGCTCTTCTCTAGAAACATCACTTGCTAAAGCTCTGGTACAGACAGTAGAACATATTTTGAATAAAAATAAAAATCTCTTTCATTCATACACAGTTAAATTGCCATGCAATGCAATCATGGTACAATTCCAGAGGGACTGACTAAAGGCCAGATTAAAACAAACCTTTGACCCACCTTCTAATCTAGTACTCAATGCTTAATTTTTGAGCAAAACTTTGTTCTACTTATAGCTATGACTGCTATCAAATGCATGTTTGTAGTTTGCTAACAGCAGGTAGGTCAAAGTATTGATTTAATCCAACCTTAAATCTGCAATTTGTGGCTGCATGGAAATTAAAAACACTTAATTAATTCTCACTGGGAACTCGCAAACAAACAAAACAAAAAACAGTAGTGCTGAACTGAAATCCAGTGACACTGGAGATTGTTGACTTTGCAAACTCAAATCCATTAAAATGAATACTGGGACTGGGTAGAGTAATACATAAATATATAAGTAAAGTAATTAATAAAAACATTCCACATAGGATACTCTTTGAAAAATAGAAGGAAAAAATAAAGCAATTTCAGTAATTCAAGTGCTTTCATGTCTGTTTCCATGCATCAGATGAAGGTTATAAGATCACTTCTGTTTTTGGAGTTCATCTGCACTTTGCATTTCTTTCCTTCTTGCAATTTAATCCTTGCTTTTTTTGCGTGTAAGCAAATCCCCAATACAAACGTAAGCACAGCCAAAATCCATCATTAATTAACAAATGAATCAATCAAGCTGGCATGAATCTCGGGCAGTCGACAGAACCGTCCCTGGGGGCCGATAGGTCTGCAGTCAAGGTGCCTGTATTGCAACATCTGGTGACAGAGATACTAGAGAGACCTGGAATCACGCCAGCAAGTTCATATTTAATCAAATCTTTCATCATTTGCACTGCAGGGGCCATCGGTTTACAATTTACTGGCATCTGAGATTATTTCTTGTCTTTTCACACATTCTTTTATCACCAAGATCCCGGGACTCAGACTTCACTGTGGCGTTTTAACTCAGCAAGTTTAAAATGGATTGGGTTGCACTTTAAGGCTTTAAGTATTCTGAAACTTGTGACAAGAGGGGAAAAAATAGAAAGGCTTAAATTACTCTGTCAGTAAATTTGTGATTAAAGGCCGTGTTCATATGTACTGGCAACATGCTGAATCTGTAAGTCATATTGTGATTTAGTGTAATTAAAAAAAAAAAAAAGTTTTAGTTTAGTTTAGGTTTGGTAGGTAAACGTAGCTTCTTGCCTTCCAGCCATAATCACTAGGGGTTTGTTTTGTGTGTTTATGCGTGTGTTTGTGTTTAATAAAATACCGCTGAAACACAGCACATTTTGAAAGATGCCAATCAAAGAAGAAGCTTTTGAATCCCAGAATGAAACAGGCTTTGTGGAAAGTCAAACAGTTTTCAAAGAGTCCACTTTGGTCAGTGCACTTACATTAATGTGTTATTGTTCATTTCCATGAGGATAAACAATGGCAACTTTTGTAGATAAACAGTCACTGCTCAGGATTGGTCTAAATTTGTTCGGTTTATCCTTTGCTGTGCCTATTTTCCATAACAACATGCCATACCTTCTGTAAACTTGCTTCCACAGAAATTAGAATGCCATTGTGTTTATATATATATTTATACATGGAATGTGTGTGTATAAGCATATGTAGTTTCAGTTGATTAAATATTCACATGTTGAATGTGAATGATATTCTGCAATTTATAAGAAGTTTAATAAAGACTGATCATTACACTAAAAACATTCTATAATAACTTAACATTATTTTTTAACAGATTCAGCTGAGAGAGAATAAAGTTAACTGAATAAAGACAGGATGTGTGGAAACTTTGGATTGCCACACTGCCATTTACTGATTTATTGTGGGGGGGCGGCGAGGTAAACCATATTATGCAAGAATGCACACATTTTCTTACAGGTTATTGTGATTTCACTCTTTATTTACATTATTAAAATGTTTGTTTCAACTGAGCAGTTTTAACTGATCTGGATATTGGCTAATATATTTGCATTTCACTCTGTTAAGAGCAATAGGATGCGTGGTGATGTCATCACGGTCTTTATTTCTCTGTAATGTCGTGATACCTTAATGAATGTCCCCTTCAGGACAGTAGCCCACAGACTAACCAGCATATGCACATAACATCTTACTGAAACTTATGCTGCTGTGTAGAAGATGAATTTATCATTTTGCTATTAATTTACCCGCAAAAGCTTTTACAACTCAGTTACTCATCTGAACAAATGTGAAAGAACATTGAGAAGGCTTTGATTTGAAGATTTGATTTGAACTGTAGAAAATGAACAGTGAATAGTAAGATACCAACCTGTATGTATTCATTTAATTCATTCTTGCAAGAGAGGAAGAAATTTGGCTTCATCTGCAGTGTCAAAACAACATACCTCCGCAACATGTTAAATTATACCAGGAGCTTCCAAGAACATTGCCCTCCCGCCTGCTCTCATAACTGCTTGAGGTAAGCAGAAGAAAAAAAAAAACGTAAGAAGAAAAATGTAAAAAAATGATTAATAAAACAGAGAGGATTCCACAAAACCCCCCAGATGATTGTTTTTTTCTTTTTTTTTCCCTGCCACCAGCCAGAAATACTAGATGATGTAGTTACATGTTCACGGATCTGCTGGCAGCAGTGTCAATGGCGAACACAAACAGAGGTAATTATATATACCCAGTGGGTATGTGAAACTAGACCAGTCTGTCATTGTACTGCTGTAGCCTGGCTCCTTACTGGCAGGGGAAGCCAGACGAGAACTGTTACTGCCCTGACCTCATCATTTATTAGACTCCCGAATCACTATGATAACACTGGGGTCATCAGAGAAAAACGCAGTGGAATAAAATTATAAATTAATACAATTAAATGCCATCCACAGGAGTCCCCAATTGGATGTTAGATTGATTGATTTTATGTGGGGGGGTGGTTTCAGTATTTTGCAGAAATACTAACTGCATTAGAATCTTTTAGCTTTAACTGAAACAGAATTATATTATACCAGTACTTCAGGCGGTAACATCATACACAAAGAGCATTTGTGTGTGGCCTGTCGAGACGCAGTCCATTTAAAATGTGTTAAAATTAGAGTCTTTAGATGATGACAGCATTGGCGTAATATTGCGATACACTGAAAATAGTATAATATTTTATAAATGTGATAAGTATGTGTGCGGTGTGATATGATAAAGTAGATTTCTAACAGCCACTTTCCCTTATCTTTATGGTAGTTATAATGTTGGAAGCAGTGAATGAGTCACTTAATATAAAGTCTACAGATTATGTCTACACCCACAGTTTATAATTATAATAAATAAACAGATACAAATTAGTATTTTCTATGGCCTTGAGTGTACAGATACATAAAGAACAGCAAAGTGACAAACTACACAAATGCATGTGTTGCAAAATGAATTTGAATACTAGGTTTAGGTATTTTAAATGTATGTAATTATGAATCTGAGTGTGTATTTTTCATAGAGATAAATAACTTATGCTAGGCTCACACTACACACCTTTAACAATCCAAACCAATTTTGAGAACGATGGGCAGCTCACACTTAATGACTTTGAACTGATGTCTTTTGCATTGTGAAGGAGTGCACATTACACAACCGTTTGTACAGGGGTCACATACTTAACGACTGATCTGAAATCCTTTGTCGTGGGGATCTCTGACAGTCTGGAATCTCCCCAAATCTCACGGAAACACGCTTGATCCATCCAGAGAAAAGGTAAACAAAACATGGACCTGGACACTCACGAGTTCGCCGCTGTTGCTGTTTGCGTTTGTCTGTGCTGACAAAGAGGATGTGGGTGAAGACATGGCTGGGGAGGTGAGGGCAATACCCTGTATACTCTGCTGTGAGAGGTGGAGGTGAGCAACAATGATTGTCTATATCCATCCAACAGTATGATAATATTTTCAATTAAAAATACTGATTTTCCCTGTATTAGAGTATTTTTAAATAACCTGCCCCTTTTTACTTCAATTATTTCAACTCTTATTGTCTGCTAGCGATCTCCATTCTCAGAATTTGTAGCTGATCATCTCATGTTTAATTAAACTGTAGGGGCTCAGACTAGTTTTACGATTAAATTGGAGGGCAAGCGATGGCATCGCAGACCCTCTCACATTACACGTTCATTGGTACATAAGAACATAAAGAAAGTTTACAAATGCGAGGAGGCCATTCGACCCATCGTGCTCGTTTGGTGTCCATTAATAACTAAGTGATCCAAGGATCCTATCCAGTCTATTTTTAAATGTTCACAATTTTTCAGCTTTACCACATCGCTGGGGAGTTTGTTCCAGATTGTGACAACTCTCTGTGTGAAGAAGTGTCTCCTGTTTTCCTGTTTTGAATGCCTTGAAGCCCAATTTCCTTTTGTGTCCCCGGGTGCATGTGTCCCTGCTGATCTGGAAAAGCTCCTCTGGTTTAATGTGGTTGATGTCTTTCATGATTTTGAAGACTTGAATCAAGTCCCCACGTAGTCTCCTCTGTTCCAGGGTGAAAAGGTTCAGTTCCTCAGTCTCTCAGTAGGACATTCCCTTCAGACCTGGAATAAGTCTGGTTGCTCTCCTCTGAACTGCCTCTAGAACAGCGATATCTTTCTTGAAGTGTGGAGCCCAGAACTGTACACAGTATCCAGATGAGCTCTAACTAGTGCATTGTACAGTCTGAACATTACTGCCCTTGTTCTCAATTCTACACTTTTGACAATATACCCTAGCATTCGGTTTGCCTTTTTTATTGCTTCCCCACATTGTTTGGATGGAGAAAGTGAGGAGTCCACGTAGACTCCTAGGTCTCTCTCATGCGTTACTTCATCTAGTTCTATTCCTCCCATAGTGTAATTATAGTGGACATTTGTGTTACCTGCATATATTACCTTGCACTTGTCCACATTGAATTTCATCAGCCAGGTGTCGGCTCACAACTGAATATTATCTACAGCTACGCATATCTATATGCCTACAGCTTCCAATTTGAGGATCAGTCTTTGGTGTAGAACCTTATCAAAAGCTTTTTGGAAATCTAAGTATATTATATCATATGCTTTCACCTGATCTACAGCTGCATGTTCAAAAAAATTCTAATAAATTAGTAAGACATGATCTGCCTCATCTAAACCCATGTTGACTATCTCCAAGAATATGGTTTTCATTAAGATGTTGCACTATTTTCTGTATAATATTTTTTTCCAACATTTTACAAGTGATGCAGGTTAGACTGATTGGTCTGTAATTTCCTGGCTCAGTTTTGTCCCCTTTCTTGTGGATTGGTTTGACATTTGCTGTGTTCCAGTCAGTTGGCACATCCCCTGTTCTAAGTGTCATTTGGAATATTTTAGTTAGTTGCCTATAAATAATTTCCCTAATTTCTTTAAGTACTGTTGGAAATATCCCATCTGGCCCAGGTGATTTGTTTGTTTTTAATTCTGCTAGTCCCTTTAGTACCTCCTCCTCATTTATCCTGATCTCTCTTAGGGTTTGACTGGACTGGTTTAAACCTGTGGCAAGTTATCTGTTTTTTCTTTTGTAAAAACCTCTGTGAAATACTCATTCAGAACATTTCCCACATCTTGGGCAGGATTAAATCAAAACTTTGACTAACAGCAAACTACAAACCTGTTCATCATAGTGGTTACATTTATTAATAGAAGAAAGTGTAATCTTACTAAAAATGAAGCCGCAACTGAGTACAGTTCTGTAATTTTCTATTAGCGGGTGGGTCAAAGTTTTCATTTAATCCGGCCCCTTGTTTGTTTTCCAAGATACTTAAATTTTTGCCCTTTATTTGTTTCACTGCCTCCTTTATTGACCTCTTGCTGTTGTAATATTGAAAAAAACTCTTTGCATTAGTTTTAGCTCCAAGAGCTATGTTTCTTTCTATTTCCCTCTTTGCTTTCCTGATGCCTTTCTTAAGATCTTAAGTTCAACATATTCTTTATTTTTGTTTTGTCTCTATCCCTTTTGTATGCACTATACAACATTTTCTTTCTCTTGATATTTTTTTGCATACTTCTATTTGCAAAATAGTAGCGGGCATATGTCCTGACCAAGCTGCTTGTTGTCAGGTTCAGTGCAGATTTGTTGGGAGGACCAAATCGGGCTAAAATCGTGGTAAAATCGTGTAGTGTGACCTTAGCTTTAGGCAGTGGAATATTGCCCAATTTGCACTTAAAAAGGCTTCAGGGTACAATTCATGGGCCTTCTGCCTGGTTTTCAAAACACTATGAGTAGAAAATAGTCTTGAAACTTAATTGAATCGCTTTTTGTGGGTTCAAGTCTCAAAAATGGCAGACGTATAACTTAGAGAACGAGGTTTTCAGTGATCCTGTCTTTTCTAAATTTATGACATCAGTACTTATTACAGATTGTGAGAGGGCGTTGACTTTAAATGTGGGCCACCTTCAAATTTTAAACAATAACCTATGGAGCGGTTTACATTTAGACTCGAATATGCTTAGGCATGGCAGATTTCAATGCTTCTTTCTGACCTGCCTTTAAAGCAATAATTAGGTTTGTTAAATCAAAACTGCATTTAAAACAGCAATCTGGAGATATAGAGCGAAGCACCTGTTAGAGCAATTAACTTGTCTGTGAGCACTTTAGTGGAAAGTGGAAAAAAATACATTACGACTAAACCCACCAGATGTGTTCATGAATGAAGAATCAACAACTGCAAAAGAAGCATGGTTCTGTATAACACAATGGCAGTTTGAAGAGCATCCTTTAAATGGAATGAAATCATTTATAAATGCATGATGTTTCCTCATCAGATCTCTCTTATTTTATTGAGAAATGGACATGGCTTAAACAAATTACAGATTTAAAGACAGACAAGCACAACAGAAATAAATGTTGAAATTTTCCAAGGCGAAATATACAATAGTGACCAGCTATGAGTGTTTCAGTTTCTTGCCTAAACAACACTTTAAAAAGAGGAAAATCCACAGAGGAGTAAAAAAGAACAAAATCTTTTCTTGCATGCAGCAAGACACAAACATGAAGGCAACTTCAAACAGACGGCATGTGGACATAAAACATAACTATGTTTTTTATTAACCACTGATAATAACTAAACTTTCAGAGCATGTCCTCCCCTGTGGGTCGTTTTAAAAGAAGCCCTCTGTACTAACAAGGATTTATTTTCTCCTGACCAAACATAAAAAAAGAAAAGATTTGAGAAAGAAAAGAGAACCACTTGATTTTAATTTAATTTGTTTTTCTTCCAGATTTTATGTCTGAGCGAGTTTGTGGGCAGCTGGTTGATGGGGAGTTGTGATCAAAATCTCGGGTGAACAGTAATCAATCATGGGAAGTAAAGCAATGCAGAACGTTTACATTGAGTACAGACTGTAACCGCAGAACAACAAGAACACGCTGTCCTGTACATCAAGGCTCACTTGCACCCCGCCTTTTGAAAGACCCAAATAAATCACAAGCAAAACGAGTGCTTTGGACTGTGTGTCTACAGAATTGCCAATTATATTTACTTTCATACCTTTCCAATTTGAAAACACCCCTTGTTAAGCAATTTAGCTCTCCATCATGACTCCAGTCAACAGTCTTATGGAACTGTACTGTCATGCCACTTCTTTCTCACACTGCCAGCCCACAGAGAAAACAGTGGAGCTTTTACATTAGGGGGAGGCTCTGAATTTGTTCTCACCGATAACACTGCAGGGCTTAAAGGCAGCTGGTTTAGGCAGCCCCCCTTTATTTCTAATCCACAATTGGAATCACCAATTACTGAAACTCTCAAATCTGCAACTTGCAATGTTACTTTGGGAGCAATGAGACAAATGCATGCACCCTCCCAAATCATATACTGGATAGTCAAAGTAATTCTCTATGTATCACAACTCCTAGCCCAGAATTCCTCCTGTCCATCTATCCCAGCAATCAGAGGATTTGATGCAGATGAAACAGCGAACAGCCCTGAACCCACAGGCGCTTGAGGAATCACAGGAGTTGCCTGCAAGCAAAGAGCCAAGATTCTCCCCGGGCAACCACAACCCACTCTCCGTCACTGTGCCCAGCTGCGTACTGCCCTATGGGAACTCCCAGCCAAACCTGGCAATGGCACAGACTAAACTGGAGACCAGCTCATTCAGGCTATAGGACACACCCTCCACCCTGGCAAAAGCGCTTTTATCGGATACGTTATTCATGAGCCCATGGAACCTGCAAAGTTTTTCCTCTAATAAATTGTTTTCTGCTGGGTTCAGACTGGGTTCTCCCTTTTTGGTTTTTTTTCTGCGGGCAAAGCTTTTCTTATAAATCAAATACAGTAATGTGAACCAGGACATAACCCAGTCTGTTAAGAGCTTAGACTGATGGCCTCTAAATGGCTATGCATCAAAGATGAAATCTGATGCTGTGTGTGTGTGTGTGTGTGTGTGTGTGTAAAACAGACAAGAAAGAGCCTGGTTTAAAAGATCATATCAACACTGTAAAATTGATAATTGTAAAATAAACAAAAAACATAAAATAAGTTCACTAATAAACAGATGACAGACAGACAGATAAGATAGATCGATAGTCTGCACATTAAAGTCACAAATCTGGAAAAGACTGCTTAACATTCTAACTTATCTGAACACTTGAATTCATGCATAGCCATGCTCAAAAAAGGATCAGAAAAGGAGACTATCCTTCAACATGTCAATGGTTCCTGAGGTGTACTGGTGTGGTGAATTATTCTTCCAGGACAAGGGAACAGATTTCTGAGGTCAAGATAAATAGGAGTCTTTGAATTCTGCTGAGTGCATCTATCAATGTGGCAGAACACCAAATGGTGTGTTTTGAGCGATCTATCATAGGCGTACTGCTTCTGTTCCCCTTGCTTGATTGTTAACACATTTAACTTGATTGATGTGTTTTAAATTAATGTAACAAAACACAAAATAGCACCCATTAAAATAAAGCACACATTTCATTCACAGTGTTACAAAATGCGGACTATCGCTTCGAACAGTTATTGGATAAACGCAGGAAAGAGCCGGCATACCTCAGATGTCAGAGCATTAAAATTAAACTCATAAATCACGTTTGATCCGAGATAGATCATAATAAAAATATTATGGAATTATACCCCCCCCCCTTGACATACTGAGTAAAGAGCTTCTTTACAGCCTTCAGTAAATAATTAAAGAAAAGGAAAAAAAAACTAAAAAGAGAACTGATATCTGTTAAAAAGTACAGAGGTTTTTAAAGTAGTTACAGTTATTGCACCAAAACAAGCTTCTTCGAGGGTTTTTACTCAGCAGGAGTATATGTAATGTTGTTTGCTAGCTGTCCTATTGTTCTATTATTTTACTGATATAATTTTGGAAAACTAGCTGGTGGCCATATAGCATTAGACAACATAGAGCACACACAATACATGAACAGATACATAATTAAATGGAAAGGTGTCCTGCAAAAGGGTATAGTTTTTATTAATAAAACCGTGGGGTTTCTCAGTTCATTTGCTATGTGAGTATTAAAAAAAAAAAAAAAAACCTGCTCGTCCACTCAGGGTTAAAGACAAAAGCAAAAAAAAAAAAAGCAGTGCCAGGGCAAGATCTGTCTGAAAGGCTCTTAACTAGGGTCTAGGAGAGATTAGGAGGAAATTTGCTGCAGGCTGTCAGACTTCATTAAGTTAATGGAACTGGGAGCTGGCTCTGCTCCCTTGCATTGTAAGGGTAAAAACAAGAATAATGGTTTTAGCTGAAGAGGGAAGAGGGCTACTTTACCAGATCAGGTTTCGGCTTGGCAGCAGACAGGAGTTTATTAGCCATAAATAATGGCCAGTCTGAATTGACTCACGCCAGCCTCCAGGATTTATTTACACCACGATAATGTAAATATGTAGTGTCTTTCTTAAGCAATGAGAGCGGGGGCCGTTTACAGTTACACCACTATCCTGCCCCCCCTCCCAACGAAAACCCTCTGCAGCTCCTCATGGAGCTATTTACTTCATGGCAGCTATGCTTCTGCCCGCACTTTTTCCCTCAGGAGAAATTCTGACATTGCCCCAGCCAACCACACAGGAGACAAAACCGTTTTTGGCAATTAAATCATCTAGCGCTTATGTTGTTACACCTCATCACGTTTATTTGTTAAATGGTCTCTTTATCCATTTAATTACTCTTCTGGTAAATTACACGTTTTGAACGGAGATTTAATGCAGAGGGGTGCGGTGCTGAGGCTATTATTATTGTTGTTATTTATGTGGTTGGCTGACGCCCTTCAGAAAAACCAAGCATTAAAAACTGTTATAAAGTGTTATAAAGTGGAAAAGCCAGGGCAGCTGCATTGACTATGGATTCCTTCGAGAAATGGCTTAGCTCTCATTAACCAAAGCAGTAAGAAGAGGCATGGCCTTCTCTCATGTGTTCTTCTGTGCTGGGGTTACCTCAAGTTTAGTTTGTCTTTTTTCATTGTCCTCTCATTTCACAGTTAAATGTCTAATTAAAGCCCAGGAGGCCACTGGGAGAAGAGGGAAACTCCACACAGGCAGACACGCAAGGCCGGAATTGAACCTGGGTCTCAAGAGCTTTGACCACAGTGTCAAATTTGAAGCATTTATAATAGGCTCTATAGGCACCCTCACCTCCTTCTCTAGGTAAAAAGTGTCCTTTGCAGCTGTGGTACATTCCTCTCATTGTTTCTGAAAACTGTATTCAAATCTACACCAAAATTGCCCTGACTTCACTGAGTCTCTTGTATATAGGCTGTCCGTAAGTTTCCTACAAAAAGGCTCTGTTTTCAAACCAGTCGGGTTTTTCTTTTCTAGAAAGACAAACAGATTCAGTTTCTGCCACCGTGGAATAGTTACTGCTGCAAAGGCAAATCTAGGGCTGTGCTGGGCAGTATGTAGTTAATGTCGTTAGAGGAATGTCAGAAATGCCACCTTGAGATGGCAGCAGCTGCAGGGGGTACAGCCCGAAGAGAGAGAGCGAGGTCAGAGGTTGTCTGTGCTAGTAATGAGCATTATTAAAACAAACGCCACTTCTCTGGCTCCAGGACACCGCAGCGATACAACGCACCAGAGGTTTCCACAAAAACACCAGCCAGAGAGCCGCGCTCCGTACCCCATGCAGATCTTAATATAGCATATGAATTATTCTAATGGTGTCCTGAGGACAAGGTTGTGATACTTGAACCCTGTCTCCTCAAAGTCAAGCAAATTTTTTTAAATGTATTTATACACACACACATATATGTCTATATACTTTGGTAAGAGTAAGAAAAAAGCATCACTGAATGCAAAATGTAAATTAGACAAACAAAACAAAAATATTGGTACAAAATTGATCTAATCCAAACTGGCAGGTAGAGGAATCTACAGAGTCTTAACACAGCACTACATTACACATGCTGTTGTTGCAGAAGTTAAAGGTCTCTAAAGTGCCTTGTGAATCAGTCCTTCCGAGTGTGAATGACAGCTTTAGTTCACATCTTCCTAGACTCTCAGTCTTTTCACAGCTATCACCCTGTTATAACCAAGGTTGCAAGTTTTCCATGATAAGAAAATCTAAATTCTCTGATTAAATATAAGAGAGAATGTGTGCTTTTCCCCGATTAAAATATTAACAAAATGTACATATAAATAATGAAATAGTATTCCTAACCAGAACATACAGAAACACTATGTATGGAGTTAAATAAAACATTGCTTACTCAGACATCTACCATTTTAATCAAGGTTGGGGCCCATAGAGAAGCATCAGCCTAATACATTTTTTTTTTTTAATATTTCACCAAAACAGTGAACAGTATTCACTATTGTGCTTTGGAAACAAAATGAGATAAGCCACATATTTTATTTACAAATGCAAATGGAAGTGAAAATGGCATTTATAGTTTATCCTGGCTTTAGTTGCTACTGAAGCAGAGCTGCAGCATTCCAGACACATTTAATTTTTTTAGACACTGGCATTGAACACAGACAATAAAAGTGTATTTGTTTATTTAAGTATATTTAGGCACTGATCTCAAGAGGATGATGTTGTGTACAATGTAGAAATTACACTCAGTGGTAAGCTAAGTAATCACAATACATCTGCCTACCAAACCGAAAATTTAGTTTTTCTACAGTAAACGGATTTCTGGGAACCATGGTTATAACACTAATTCCACACATGACAAATTGAGACAGTTTGCATACTGCTTGCATACAGTTTGCATAGGGCCCTCTCATAAGTACTAGGGATCATGTTTTGTTTATTTAATTATGTATACATAAATGTATCAATCCACAGTCTTGTATTGGCATTATATTGTGTTGCAATTTATCATTATATCAACCATCAAACTAAAATTAAAAACGAAGAAAAACTGAACACAAAACAAATCAGAAGGCTGGGAGAAACATTACTTTGTATCGCTATGATGGTCAAATTTACTCAGAAGGTTAAACTGCTCCAGCAATAAGGGATGGAATGAGAGTTTCAATTATAGATACATAAAAAGTCCCAGAGCAGGCCGATCCATTTTGAATATTAAGAGCTGCAGGATCTTTTACCAACTATACTGTTACAGCACAACGAAAAAAAAAAAAAAATGTTTTTAATATTCTTTGAACTCCACATATCTGTCCATGCAAACTTATTCCAGATAAGGTAGATGATTTATATATCTGGCACCTGGAGTGGACTTATTTACACACACACACACGCAAACCATCTGCACTGCAATGAGCATTTGTGCTGAGAGAATTGTTGGTTTTGAATGTGTTGGATGATTGAAAAACTATGAAAATGGGCACCTAGTAGCTTTTATACAGGGGAATAACCAAATTATCTCCTCAAACTATCTTCAAACTCCTATGTTGATTAACTATAAGGGGTAATACTTTAAAATAAGGTGGTATGCTTCCTCATGAATTAGTACGGAGGAGTGGTTGTGCCCTTGAACAAGGTACTTTACCTAGATTGCTCCAGTAAATGCACAGCTGTATAAATGGGTAAATGTAAAATATAATGTGATACCTTGTAACAATTGTTACCCTCTGGATAAGGGTGTCTGCTAAGAAACTGAGTAATAATATATGATTACCACAGGATTAAAACTGTTTTGATGTTGAGAACATGAGCCATAACCCAAACCCCTACCCTAACACTTTTATACATGTGACTAACATCAGAACTCATGAAGTGCATGACATATTCATGTGTTAATCCTGTGGTAATAATATATTAATTCATGATCACATAAATTCTTTAAGTGTGACTATAATCTTGCCCACATAATCGGTGGTACAGTGGTTATAGATAGATGGTGGTGGTGGTGGTGTTGTTGTATGTGTGTGTAAGTATCAGTGCCAAAAGCACAGTTTGTCCTTGGGGCACAGGTTTTGAATTTGAATGGCTCCATCTGCACTTCCAAGAGCCCTCTAAAAAGCAGCAGGGAAAATATTCCCGACTTCTCATTACAAGCTTCACAAGAATGCCAAAGGAAAACAAAGGGTAGACTACACAAACGCAGACAGTAATACACAATTCAACACTGCAGCGAGGACAGCTCCACTCCAAGAAAAACAACTGTGTCACACATAAGGCAAAATCAATTAAAATAAAAATGTACAAACGGTTTATAAGATAACAGATTTAAAAACATCAGTTTTTGAAAGACCTGTTTTCAAAAAAGCAAAGCAAATAAGTAATAATTTCCAGGGGCCTGCAAGACACCCACATCAGCGAGGACTATTCATATGAGGAATGCAATGACCCACGTTTTAGAAATACTGAACAATACATGTTCAAATAATGTTGGCAAAACCCTTGGTCTGGCATTGTGCTGGTATACATTTGTTGACTAAAATGTCTCCATCTTTTCTTTTGTTCAATCTTGCAAAGGAACACCTGCCGAATTAGCTAACAAAGATTTGATACCAGAGTTGTGACATTGATTTTTATATGCCTAAAATTACACATTCCACATATAACATATGGTGAGAGAAGTAATATGAATAATACATTTAATTTACTGCGCAAAAGTTTTAGGCAGGTGTGAAAAAATGCAGTAACATAAGAATGCTTTCAAAAATAGACATGTTAATAGATTATATTTATCAATAAACAAAATGCAAAGTGAGTATTTGGTGTGACAACCCTTTGTCTTCAAAACAGCCTCAGTTCTTCTAGGTACACTTGCACACAGTTTTTGAAGGAACTCGGCAGGTAGGTCGGCCCAAACATCTTGGAGAACTAACCACAGCTGTTCTGTGGATTTAGGCAGCCTCAGTTGCTTCCCTCTCTTCATGTAATCCCAGACAGACTCGATGATGTTGAGATCAGGGCTCTGTGGGGGCCATACCATCACTTCCAGGACTCCTTGTTCTTCTTTACGCTGAAGATAGTTCTTAATGACTTTCCCTGTATGTTTGGGGTTGTTGTCATGCTGCAGAATACATTTGGGGCCAATCTGATGCCTCCCTGATGGTACTGCATGATGGATAAGTATCTGCCTGTACTTCTCAGTACTGAGGAGACCCCATTCATTCTGACCAAATCCCCAACTCCATTTGCAGAAATGCAGCCCCAAACTTGTAAGGAACCTCCACCATGCTTCACTGATGCCTGCAGACAATCATTCATGTACCGCTCTCCAGGCCTTCAGCAAACAAACTGCCTTCTGCTACAGCCAAAGATCAGTCCAGAGCATCTGCTGCCATTTTTCTGCACCCCAGTTCCTGTGATTTCATGCATAGTTGAGTCGCTTGGCCTTGTTGCCACGTCGGAGGTATGGCTTTTTGGGCGCAAGTCATCCATGAAGGCCACTTCTGACCAGACTTCTCTGGACAGT